>NW_025780665.1:0-45881 GCF_021130785.1 Homalodisca vitripennis
AAATGGAATAGTTTCCGTAACTGCAGTTGATACAGGAAAAGTGTTAGACATTGAAGTAATGTCTAAGTATTGCCAATGCCCAGACAGGACCCAAAATATACATATTGATTCGTGTAGTGCGAACTATTTAGGCACTAGCGGAGGGATGGAGGTGAAAGGAAACGATTGATATTTTTTGCGCGTTCTGTGTCTTTGTATGATGTAAAGTACACAGAATATCTTGGCGACGGGGACACAAATGCATTCAAAGCTGTTTCTGAAAGCCAACCCTATGGCCCACTTACTAATATTAGTAAATTAGAGTATGTGGGTCATGTCCAAAAAAGAATGGGAACAAGGTTGCGCAAACTAAAAGAAAGGTCGAAGAAAACGCTATTGTCCGATGGAAAACCACTTTCTGGCAAAAACAGACTGACAGATGCTGCTATACAAAAAATACAAATATTTTAATGGTTTGGCTATTCGCAGGAACAGTAACAACCTGGTTGCCATGAAGCAGGATGTATGGTCAACTTATTTTCATCTTTTGTCCAGCAATGAAACTCCTAAACACGAACTCTGCCCTAAAACCGATGACACTTGGTGCAAGTTTGTAAAAGCAACCCGTGAAAATGATACCTATGACCACACCAAGCACTTCCATTTGCCTGAGGTGATACTTCAAGAGATCAAACCTATATTCAGGGATCTTGCCAAGCCAGAACTGTTGCAAAAATGTCTCAGAGGTAAATCCCAAAACCCCAATTAATCTTTGAACACTGTTATCTGGAGTAAAATACCTAAAGAACATCTTGAAACCCTGAAATTTGGTGTATTTGAAGCTGTTTTGACATTCAACAGTGGACACTTAGCTAAAGTAAAATTAATGGAATACTTAGGCCTACAAATTGGAAGGAATTTACTTCAAACTGCAAGACGTCTCGATTTCGACCGTGTTTCCAAAGCTGAAAAAGCTGTTTCCGATATGAAAAAAAAAATTATACAGTCAAGAAATGTTGCCAAAAGGAAGTTAGAGGACTTGTATGAGGCAGAAGATGATCCAGACAATCCTAGTTACTGTGCTGGACATTATTAAAAGTACGAAAATTTATTTATTACATATATTTTTTTGTTTTTTGCTGTTTACCGAAACTTAATTTTTTAAAACTGTATGTTGCATAAAACCTACTCCGATTGAGATATCTTAATGAAATTTTTAACACACATTCCTTAGCTAATCTACTAGTGCCCTAGGAGAGGGTTTTTGGATATAATTATCCTAATTTGATTTAAAAATATTTATATATTAAAATTTTAAATTTTTAAAAACTAAAATTTTAAAAATTCATACTTTATTTATTAAGAAAAAAAAACTAAAAACCTCGCCTAGGGCACTAGAAAGCACTAGAATACACGATCTTCAAAATAAAACCAAAAGCAGTAAGCTATCTTAAATAGTTTTCAAGTTATGCAACATATAGTTAACATTGCGTTCTTATGGGAGTCGGACTCCCCTAAAGTGTGTAGGTAGATGACTGAGACAAAGACAATAGACAATGACAGAAAATCGCAGTGATTAGACAATCATTTCTTCTTGGATCATTTAGTCTGTATTTCGTTGGATGCGCTTTTTTAAATTTTATTTACATTTTTCAACAGATTTTATTTAAAATGTTAAAACACTATACAATTACACTTTTTTGTAGTTTACATATATTGATAAAAACTATTGTTTTCAAATTTTTTTTCTATTACAAGTAAGTTTGTTAAAATAACCTTTCTAAACTTTAGAATATCATTGGGAATATAAATTTTATAGGTTCCTATTTATTTCCTATTACACCACCTATAAAAATGGGCAACAATAGTAGTTTTTTACATCTTATACATTATTTTGTATATGTATATGGCACTAAAAAAATTGAAATTGAAATGTGCTGTCAAACTAACCTAAACGAATTGACGGAAATTTCATTCTCTTCTTTCATAAATAAGTTTCAAAATTGTAATTATATTTGCGCAGATATAAATTATTAGTTATAAAGTCAATGTAAAGAATTGAGTCATAAATTACATACAAAGTCTCTTGTATACACAAAATACGTAAGGTGTTGTGCTCAACATACGGTTTAATATTTACGGAGGATGAGTTATTGTAGTGCAATAAGAAAAACAAATGTTAAGAAGTAAAATAAAAAATGTCAGACATTTTTGGAATTCCGATACATACACATCTATCAAACTACGTAATTATTGAATTTAGTTTTGATGTTATACCAATTGCTATACTTGTAATTAAACAATTTAAAAGAGTTAAAAACAAACTTTAAATTTAAGATAGTTATTTTCTTAGATTTTGAGAATATGATCTTTTCTATTTATTGAAACCGTACATCACCGCTCGCACACCCACAGCAAACCATCAGGGAAAGCGCGCCCCCAAGGTGGCGAACGGGATGCCGGATCAAAACTAAACTAGGTAAAATAAAGAACACCGTGGTCAGTATACTCAGGTTCATTTACTATGACATAACATAGGCCTATCCAGCGAGAGAAAAACAAAATTGTCCAACAAATTTCACACCAAAATGAACCTTCCTGTCAATATAAATATATAGGCTATAAATAAAAAATAAAAAAATAAAAAAAAGGTGCCTGCAGTAGTATATACCTCAAACAATCCTTGTCAGGTGCACCTGCATACAAAAAATTAGAAACGCCATAATTTGAAACAAGAAATGCCAATTCCACCCGGTATCCTTCGGCTAAGGGCGGGCTCCTAATGAAATCCAAGAAATAACTAAATAATATCTAAAACTAACTTAAAATTAAATAACAAAATATAAACTATATAAATGGCAACAATAACAATAACAAATAAATAAAGAATATGAGCAGGGTATCACAGATGTTGACTAGAAGAAATTGTCCATCATGGTGGCCGTCCTTCAGCAGAGCGCAAAAAGCGAAGGTTCTCTGCGACCACGCATGATGGAGAGATGACAGGAGAAAATCAACTCATCTCTTGGACCTCATCAGTGAGGGGCCGTAAACTTAGCCGCACATGTCAGAAGGAAAACAGCTCAGCAAAACTAACAAAACAACTTAATTAAACAAAATTTCAAACTGGAGCTACTCCTAACTTGTACACCACGGTTCGGAGTCTTGACGCCACCCCCCCGGAAAGGCCAAACGCCTTCAAATGGTCAGTGGCCTCTGCAGCCAATAAACCACACACACATACACTATATAAAACACACATGAGCCGGGGAGATCGTAGGTATTGAACCGGCTCATTATTTTACACAATAAAATAAATAATCAAATCATTCAAAATGTGTTTATTACGCAAACAATTACTCTAATGTCATACAGCTCGAACCAACAATGCTCGTTCCGAACTGATTCACGTTTTATGAAGAATGTACCAGAAACAACGCGAAGACTATAGATTATACTATAAAACTTTAAGCAGGAATAGGTAGAGTAGTTAATGTAACCTTTTTAAGAGCAAGACTATTGTGCTTTATCTGATGAAAAATATGAGAATCATCGTAGGAATGAATCTGTTATTCAATTAAACAGTGCGTTGAGGGTAATTGCCAGTAACCTTTTCTCTACATATGCAACTAAATTTACACAGCCATTTCGAGTGTGACTTGCAAGTATGGATGAAAGATTAAATCCACTCTCAGTCTTAGCGTGCTAAAAGATCTGGTAGGGTGCTAACAATTCCTGTAATCCGCCTCTCAGATTATTCTTAGAACACATTTTTCGACAAAACCTAACATTAAATTTGCTAGCGGTATTACCTGAAAACAAAAACAAATAATTTTACATTTTTATTTTAAACAATATTATTATATTGTTTTTAGTAAACATTTAATACAGTAACCGTAAAGTTGGATACCATTTGTGGGAAAATCAGATTGAAAATATATTAATAATTCGGAGGAATACTTTCCACAACGTTGAAGGTATGAAAAGTTATATTGTTTTAATGAATGACTTCCATAGGAAACGTATGAGATAAAAAGAAATAGTAACGTTTAAAATCAATGCTTTACCTCTCTATTTGGTCGTAATGGAAATACAGATTGAGTAAGAACGAAAAATGTCCATTTTAGATCATTTTAATTCATCATTTACAATGAGAAATATTTACAAAATAAATACACTGTCAGCATATTTTAACTTTGAGCGTTAGAGAAACGCCACTATCATGAAATTCAAGGTTAAAAAAGATATAAGCATATTAGACTTTTGAAAAATGCAAACTTTGGCTTCGAGCAATGCTGTATATATTTTATTGTAAACTAATATGTTTTAAAATTGAAATAAGCTAAACTAATGCGCATACTACATATTATTTATATAAACAATAAATATAAATCACCTTAAATATTTATACATTTAAATATAAAAAAGTAAAAAATACATATTATATTTTAATTGAAACATATAAAAAAAATTGAAAAAATTATGTGTATCTTGTATAACGCAAGGTTAATAATATAAGTATTTTCGATTGTAAAATTGCATCTTTAATGCTTTATTTGGTTCAAATTATGAAATGGGTAAAGAATTTATCAAATAAACTTTTTTCTTATGACGAATAATAACAAAATGATTACTAGTACTAGTTTGCGTCAAACCAATCAACTGACAATATAACAAAAAGGTATAGTCATATTTTATGAATGTTTTGACTATGTTGTCTGATGAAGGCTGTGTTTTGAACACTAAACGGAAAAATAGTACAAAATGTAGATCTTCCAATGGATGCATTCTGTGACTACAAGTTCGTCAGGTACTAAATAATTAAAACCACGACATTTCACCATAGATTATGCATTGACAGAACTCTCCAGAGAACAATAATTCACAATTGATTCTTTTCTCTGCGTATTACTTTGATGCAAATCTTAAGTTCTGTTTTGATAGAGTCAGAATTTGTAATGTATGAGCTAAAAGGAAATTATGGACTGTTGCATTTTTTTTATCTATCATTGATGGTATGGGATTGAATTTTTAGATCAAAAACGGTTATCAAACCTTTTAACATAATAAAAAAAACTTTGTCATATCTACTTAAGAGAAATTAAAGGTTGAAGAGCGAATCCAGAATTCTTCACTATATTCATAACTATATTGCTTATATATCTCTAACTGACTCTTATTCACCCTCAAAATTATTATGTATCAAATCCTCTTATATATTTCTTTTGAGATGCATACATATTAAAACGTCACACGTTTGTATTATAGACTATGTTAACACTCAGCTCATTGTATTATTTGTGTGGTCTGGTTGTCCTGGACACACAGTGAGCCTGTGGGCGATACTCTTGCACTTTCTGTAGACCCTATGTCTAACTGGAGTACTTCCGCGCAGTGTTATTGTATTATTTGTGTGGTCTGGTAGTCCTGGACACACAGTGAGCCTGGGGGCGATACTCTTGAACTTGCTGTAGACCCTATGTCTAACTGGAGTCCTTCCGCGCAGTGTTATTGTATTATTTGTGTGGTCTGGTAGTCCTGGACACACAGTGAGCCTGTGGGCGATACTCTTGCACTTGCTGTAGACCCTATGTCTAACTGGAGTACTTCCGCGCAGTGTTATTGTATTATTTGTGTGGTCTGGTAGTCCTGGACACACAGTGAGCCTGTGGGCGATACTCTTGAACTTGCTGTAGACCCTATGTCTAACTGGAGTCCTTCCACGCACTGTTATTGTATTATTTGTGTGGTCTGGTAGTCCTGGACACACAGTGAGCCTGTGGGCGATACTCTTGCACTTGCTGTAGACCCTATGTCTAACTGGAGTATTCCGCGCAGTGTTATTGTATTATTTGTGTGGTCTGGTAGTCCTGGACACACAGTGAGCCTGTGGGCGATACTCTTGAACTTGCTGTAGACCCTATGTCTAACTGGAGTCCTTCCGCGCAGTGTTATTGTATTATTTGTGTGGTCTGGTAGTCCTGGACACACAGTGAGCCTGGGGGCGATACTCTTGCACTTGCTGTAGATCCTATGTCTAACTGGAGTACTTCCGCGCAGTGTTATTGTATTATTTGTGTGGTCTGGTAGTCCTGGACACACAGTGAGCCTGTGGGCGATACTCTTGCACTTGCTGTAGACCCTATGTCTAACTGCTTCCACGCAGTGTTATTGTATTATTTGTGTGGTCTGGTAGTCCTGGACACACAGTGAGCCTGTGGGCGATACTCTTGCACTTGCTGTAGACCTTATGTCTAACTGGAGTCCTTCCGCGCAGTGTTATTGTATTATTTGTGTGGTCTGGTAGTCCTGGACACACAGTGAGCCTGGGGGCGATACTCTTGCACTTGCTGTAGACCCTATGTCTAACTGGAGTACTTCCGCGCAGTGTTATTGTATTATTTGTGTGGTCTGGTTGTCCTGGATACACAGTGAGCCTGTGGGCGATACTCATGCACTTGCTGAAGACCCTATGTCAAACTGGAGTCCTTCCGCGCACTGTTATTGTATTATTTGTGTGGTCTGGTAGTCCTGGACACACAGTGAGCCTGTGGGCGATACTCTTGCACTTGCTGTAGACCCTATGTCTAACTGCTTCCACGCAGTGTTATTGTATTATTTGTGTGGTCTGGTTGTCCTGGACACACAGTGAGCCTGGGGGCGATACTCTTGCACTTGCTGTAGACCCTAAGTCTAACTGGAGTACTTCCGCGCAGTGTTATTGTATTATTTGTGTGGTCTGGTTGTCCTGGATACACAGTGAGCCTGTGGGCGATACTCATGCACTTGCTGTAGACCCTATGTCAAACTGGAGTCCTTCCGCGCACTGTTTATTGTATTATTTGTGTGGTCTGGTTGTCCTGGATACACAGTGAGCCTGTGGGCGATACTCTTGCACTTGCTGTAGACCTTATGTCAAACTGGAGTCCTTCCGCGCACTTTTATTGTATTATTTGTGTGGTCTGGTAGTCCTGGACACACAGTGAGCCTGGGGGCGATATTCTTGCACTTGCTGTAGACCCTATGTCTAACTGGAGTACTTCCGCGCAGTGTTCTTGTATTATTTGTGTGGTCTGGTAGTCCTGGACACACAGTGAGTTTGGGGGCGATACTCTTGCACTTGCCGTAGACCCTATGTCTAACTGGAGTACTTCCGCGCAGTGTTATTGTATTATTTGTGTGGTCTGGTAGTCCTGGACACAGAGTGAGCCTGTGGGCGATACTCTTGCACTTGCTGTAGACCGTATGTCTAACTGGAGTACTTCCGCGCAGTGTTATTGTATTATTTGTGTGGTCTGGTAGTCCTGGACACACAGTGAGCCTGTGGGCGATACTCTTGCACTTGCTGTAGACCCTATGTCTAACTGGAGTACTTCCGCGCAGTGTTATTGTATTATTTGTGTGGTCTGGTAGTCCTGGACACACAGTGAGCCTGGGGGCGATACTCTTGCACTTGCTGTAGACCCTATGTCTAACTGGAGTCCTTCCGCGCAGTGTTATGGGGCAGACTCACCTTCTTCAGACAATTGAAGAATGCATGTGCTACAGAAAAATTCACTATTGCAAGTAATATGAAGTTCCATATGAATGCCGACCACCAAATCGTTTCCACTGGCATTAGTCTGGCGTTATTGGGCATTTTACTGTGTATATTGACAGTGTTCTTGTTTCTTACACCGATTTAAATAAGTACATAAAGAAATGCAAAGCAATTTAATATTGATATTATTTATTAGAACTTAGTGTTTTAGCAAAAAAATATTTCATTTTAAAAAGTTAATATATGTTTTAGAGCATAAATTCAAATTGAAACAAAGATATCTCCTAAAAAATTGTCATATCTATAACCAAATTATAAATTGTATATATTAATAACTTTAGGTCTTGTTTCGTTCCGAATAAGTTAGCTTTTTACGTAGTGTATACATGCCACATGTAATTGGTATGCTATTTAAAATAAAGGCCATGACAACTAAAGAAATTTCGTATGCAAACCGCAGTTTCTAATATTTAGCAGATTAAAATAATGGTATGTTTTGATGAGATAAGTTGGAGGCAAACCAAACTTAAACCCTGACGTCAAAGGCATGTAAGTAAAACTGTCAAATATTTACCTGCTCGTTATTTATAGAAAATAGGAGAGCTATCAAAATGTATGCCTCAATAACTGTAAAAAAGTACCTTATGCCAACGACGCCCGACAATTTTCGACATATTTATAAAAATTTTAGGTTTCAAGCCCTGCAATCAGAGTTACAAAATATTTATATTAGACTAGAGAGTAGGTGATAAATAGGTCCCAAGAGATTCCACGAATTTAAAAGTGAAAAGTTCAGTATAATTGGTGATAGGAGAAATTAATAGCCTTTGACTGCTGCAGGAGACATTTGAAATGTTATATTAATTTAAAAAGTAATACAATAATTTGAAATCTCAATACACTACGTACTAACTATACATTTTTAATAATCTTATAACAAAACTAGATAAATATAGGTTTTTGCATCTAATTTTACTTGAAAGGAAATTTATAAACTCTTATAACCATGAATTTATTCGATTTCCAATACGGAAATATTAACGTAACTTTTTGTAAATCACGTCATTTTACGCACAATTATCACTGTATTATGATCTATTGTTTGATATTACTTTATGAATATGAAGAAAACAATAGTTTAAACCTCTTTGTACCAAGATAACCATTCCTGGAAAATTCGTGGTTCGTAGCTAACTTCGTATAGTCGTTATCGTACTAACAGGAGAAAATCAACATGAAAAGAAACATATTTTATAAGAATCTGCTAAATATAATGCGCTTACGTTCACAAAAAGTACCACAATAGTTTAGGAAATGTACGTTGCAGGAAAGTACTATCTTGCATGATGGACTGCAACGTACCGTTGTCTGACTTGCTGCAGATACCTCATAGTGAAATATTGCATTTAGTCGTATCTATGTAAAATCGGTTCAGTTCTCCATATCTCTATCCGGAGGATTGGTTAGACATCTCACTGACATTTTAAAATCGGCTCAATCATTATCTCTCTGTAAATTTATAAATAAATCATGTTAAAAGTAAATACATGTTCAAAATAAATGTAACAAAAGCACGTAAAATTATTTTCCCCGTAAGGTTCAAACTCGATTATCTTTACTACTATAAAGCATCGGGATCACAAATGGTGAGTCTATGTTCAACGGGAATATAGAATTCTGTCCGTCAAGGAAATAACCCTGGTCACTTTGGTTTTATAGATAACCTCTTTAACATAAAAACGCAGAAATAAACAAATTAGTAAACAATCAGCCGTATATTGTGAAGTTATTTATATAACGTTTTTAATAATTTCTCACGGAGATGAATTTAAGTTGATGGATTGGTTTGTTTTATGCAATCGTTGATTATTTTAGTCTGACCTCTGCATTGGCTTCCTAATATCAAGCTGAACGTTAAAGTGCTATATTTATTGTATTTAGGTGACTTGGATCACTAATTAAAAGTGAGATATTCAGATTCAATAAATTTAGTAATTGGACTAAACTCTGAAAGCTGTTGTACAATAACTTACTATATATTATGTCGTAAACTGATGTTTGGGCAGTCGTAGTTAACAGTTCATTGAGCACATTTATTTGAACTATCAATCAGATTCTTTATTTATTGAACTAGAAGCTTTTGTTGCTGGATTTTGTCTATAATCTGGCCTCGACAAAGCTGTAGCTAAGCGGAATGTTGTCAAAATGGTAATAAAAATAAAAACTCGAATTGAGCTTGTTATACATTTCTTTGTAAATAGAACCTTACATTTCAGAAATATAAACCTATTTTAGGGTCAAAAACAATTAAGTTCAAAAGGAGAATTTTAATAAATTATTCAGTATATACGAGTAGCAATATGCCAGATCAAAACTAGCTCAGAATAAGTAACATTTAAAACAGTTAAATTATATATCTTAGTCATGGGTGGTCGGAATAAACAAATAAATAACCCAAGAACGCACTGTAAACACGCACTACAAAATACACACATACTGCACAATACACTCAAATTGCAAATTACACTCACACTGTGCAATATACTTGAACTTCACAAAGTACTCACACTGCAACATACATTCACACTGCACGATGCGCTCTCATTGCAGAATAAATACGCACTGCACAATAAACGCACTGCACAATAAACGCACTGCACAATAAACGCACTGCACTATAAACGCACTGCACTATACACTCGCACAACCAGGCAGACACTATATAATACACAATATACACACTGACAAATACACTGATACCGCTCATTACAAGCTATACAAACCATAGAAGGCGACAAACTGGGGCCTGTTTTCAGTATTCAGCATGTTTCACACATAAATAAGAGAACACCAACCAATCATCGAAGCTTATGTTGTTAATAAACTAACTGTTGAATTAATTAAGAAAGCCAAGATTCCTTTTACTAATGTAGTTTATAAAAATAAATTAGCGAACAGAATAAAAGAAAGAGCCAAGTGAGGAATATTGCTTAACCTATAGTATTTAGTTAACATGTAAATAGAAAATTACTATTGATTATTTTATTAATGGTTATCAATTAACAAATTATTGCGGTTATATGTTTAGAAGTTTTTTTAACTAAGGATTTTTATGGCTATAAGGAAACCTTATACTACGTTACAAATGGTTAGGGTGTAGAGTGCATCATTTACTACATTGAGAACTAAATTAACTGTTACTTGATTATTATTAGGATGATTACTCGAAGTTAATCTAATTGTTTCTCCTATTCGAAATATTATCTAAGGTAAAATTTTTCAAGCATTAGAGGACAATGTATTTCCCTTTGAAGAATTTAGGAATAAATTATTTCAGTGCGTAATACAAACTGACGACTATACATACAGTCTCTTAGTCGACAAGTTTGAAAGATACACCAAAAATCTGAGTACAGTTTTTCCATTCTGTTCAATGAAAATAGGGAAGAATTGGTCGGAAAAAACTATGCTAAATACAACAAGGTATTAATTCATGTGTGAATAGTGCTACACACTACTGGAGTTGTTAACTGTTATGAAATTACAAATCCTGTAATATTTCATATTTTGATTTTGTTTTGGGTACATGGCCATGTACAACTAATGCTCGCGATAAAACTTAACACGACACTACAACACCAACCTCAGATGACAACGAAGTAAGCACGAGTACTAACACACAACACACAGCACTACGCGAAGTATACAAGCGTACGGTGCCACACGGTTCGGGCAACGATGCAACGAACCACTGCTCAAGATATCATGTTAATCCAATCCACTGGAAATTTCCGTCAGCTGGTTATGAGAAAAATCTATATTTTTTAATCCATATATTACTGTCAGAGGGAATGTGTCAGGATATATTGTCTATATTCCTACATGCATATCAATTTCGGTTTATGATGCAATATTCTATGTATAATCCCTAACTTCGTGATCGGTGTTTTGTCTTTTTATTTCATGCTCTTTGTAGAGTGATCCGCAAAATTCAACAAAATCTATACATAAATTTTTGAATATTTTTTCAAAAATGCACTTTCGTTTTGAATTTAAAACTATTTAACAATGCTTATTGGTGAAGATACACAGGAGAATACGTTATATGATTACTTTAAAAATGGTTTATTAAACAACAGGTTAATTTATGATTCAAAATGAAAATTGCCATTCAATAAAATAATCTTTATCATTGTAAAAGTTTTTTTAAGGTTTATTTTAAATAGAATAAAATAATTAAAATTATCGTATTGACTTATAGCTAAAATATATTGAAATATTTAAATATCTTATAAAATTTAAATCAAATCAAATTTTATAATTGAACTCGAAACAAAATATACTTACTTTGTATGTTAAGAGAAGCTAAATATAACAGAATTAAAACTTCGCTGTAAACTTCTCACCACTATGTGTATCACTTCCCGTTACGATTGGTACAGTTTCAAAGTGAAAACAGTACATAATTTATATAATTTTAAAATCTATTTACTGAAAACTTGAAATCTAGATCTATTAAAATTATTCCGACTTTTGAATATTAAATTTATATTTCAAAGAACCTATAACTAAAATTTAAATTGGAAAATTTACTTTTAAAAATCTTACTTTCACTTGTAATATAATGCAATATTGCGTTATTAACCTCCAGTTTTTTCTTAATCGAGTTGTATCAATTTAATATAGTATTGCCTGTAAAAGAAACCTAAGAATAGTACAAAAATTTTAATGCAAAAATCTTAATTTTATTATGACATTTCTTCTTACGCAAGTCGTGCGCAGAATGGGTTTAGAAAAAATAATGATCAGCTGTACCACAAAAAATAATATGCTGAACACTGAAAAATGCCTTAAAATTCCATTAGTCGGAGTTTATATACCGCCACCTTTCATGACCTAAATTACCTAACAGATGCCCTTCTTTAACTTCCGAGTTTCTAATCAGAAGGCTAAACAAATTAATTTTTAATTCGTCTACCCCTATTTGAACTAATTATCATAGTCGACTTCCAAATGAACTGTTCCATACTGTAAAAATTGTACCTTCGTGGACACTCTCTTCAGAAATTACATTTTAAAATAATTATACTTTCATATATATACTTACTATATATATATGAAAATATGAAGAAATAATTTAATAATTGTTACACATTAAAAGGGATTTGTAAAGTACCAGAAGATTCTTCGAAAAATTCAATTAGAACATTTAGAACAAGCATATCAATTAGTCACTGTCAAAATTACCTTTTGGATTAAATAAGAAATGGTCTGTTCAATAGTCTAAATTAATCTAGCAAATCTAAAACAATGTATTTTCTATATTTAAATTAATTCATTTTATTTATTTTTTATGAATGTACAACTACAAAACTACAAAATTGTTAATGTTTAATTTAATTTTAAGCTGTTAGAACGCCTGTTTATATTATAAATCTAAATTAAAATTTTAATATAAAGCTCTTTCTCGTATAATATACCAAGGAGTTTATAAAATTACACTATAAAACAGAATAGAACATTTCAGCTGATTCTAAAAATTTATATGTCTACTTTTAATTCTTAGATTTATACACTTTTTGTACCTTTTTGAAAACGACAATATAGTCAAAATATTAATGGATTTATGTGAAGTCTTTTTCTTCTATTGTTTATATATATATATATATATATATATATATATATATATATATATATATATATATATATATATAATTTCAATAAACATTGAATCACAAAAAGTACTTGCTCCGCCGGAAGTCGAACCCGGATCTCTCACTTGCCGGGTGAATGTGCTACCATTACACCACAGAGCGCTTACTTTTTCCAAATCAATTAATTTGTATTTGGCCGTATCTGTCACATATGTGTTTAAATAAGCAAACTAACATATGATCGGAAGACCAAATATCTGTCAAACGACTTTTATTTACATTAAATTGTATAACTGGCAATAGCCTTATTTAATTTCAATAAACATTAAATCACAAAAAGTACTTGCTCTTCCGGGACTCATTTCTTTCGATAGTAATATTCCTATGTTATCATGTTAACACTGTTATAGTTATGCAGTTCACTTTCGTACAGGTTAATTACACTTATTAAAAAATATTAAGTATATATAAGTATTTAACTATATCAATAGAAAGTTATCAGTTAATTTATGCTTCTAGAGAGGTATCAACGTTATGAAAGCATATACACCTAAATCAAATCGTGTAAACTTTACTCAAAATAATTTATAGTCGTTGGTATCAAGCTACTTTAGGGAATTTGGAAAATTAGTTTAGTAGCTTTCATCTGAAACACCAAGTATATATTCTATATACTATTATTTTATGAACTCTGAAGAGATTAAAAATGTATAAGTATGTAAAAATTTGTTTTGTATAAAAGTTTAAAGTATATTATTATATTTAGAATGTATTTAATATTATGGCAAATTAAATTATCAAAAAGGGTAAATTCGTGAAAAAACTCAGTACGTCTACAAGAAGTTCTTATATGTATGGCATATTAACACATATAGCCTAATTATCTTGGCACATGCATCAGTTTACAGTAAAACAATATTGTGTATAACGTTATTTTATAAAAAATTATAGGGTACTCAATTGTATAGAAACATTTATGGCAGAGGTATTTATGGAAAGTATAATATGGCGAGATATGTCCAGAAACATTTCAAATCTGGGACTTTAAATTTGGTATGAGGCGTCATTTCTAAAATAAACGCCCAAAAATAGCTGCGTCTAATATATGTTTAAAATTCAGCCTGAAAGTACACCGACAGCACCATCTTAACATCAGCGGTCAGTGCAAAAGACAAAGCTACTCTTGATCAACTTTATGAGCATTAGCAATTTTATATTAAACTAATTGGTTCGCGTAAGATTTAAAACTTATGCAAATAAATAATTGAATACATTTTCCTCGTATAAAATATTGTGTATGTATTATGGGTAAGTCAAGAAAAAATTAAATCATTAAATGTATTAGAACTTTAAATTCCATTTAATAAAGCACTATCACTGTAAAGAAATATAACATATTAATTAATCATTCAAAGGTGTGGTAGAAATTGGTTTCGCTGCACAATATTTTTAATATTTCATATTTTGTCGAACAATTGTCGTGAACCATTCAAGTGTCAGCTCATAATATCACTGTCTTACAATATATCTGCACCAACTCGGAAAGCTAACATTTATTTACTAGTGACCAATCCCTGAACTTCATTAAAAAACACTTAAGATATGTGGGTCAGTAATATGCATCTAAAATAATGGAAACCCCTTTCCCGTAATTACAAAAATTTAGATTTATTACGAGGTATGTGACTCCATAACGTTTGGCTGAGCGTTAGTGAAAACCTTTACATTGCCTAATTGATTAACGATGAGGGTAAAATCGTAGAATAAATATAATAAAAGGAAACTGAGAACAGTCATGTTTAATTTAACACTATTAACACTAAATTAACACTAATTTAACACTATATGCTCTAAGCATATCGTGAAACCACTGACTCAATTGGTCAATTTGTCTTTTAACTCAGGAGTTTTTCCCTCTCTCCTAAAAATTGCAAAAGTGCATCCAATTTTCAAGAAAGAAAACCCCTGTTCAATAAATAACTATCGGCCCGTCTCAATTTTGCCTGTATTGAGCAAAATAATTGAAAAACTCTTTCTAACGAGAATGCTTTATTTCTTAAATAAAAACAACCAGCTTTCTGAACACCAATTTGGATTCAGGAAAAATAAATCGACGATAGACGCAGGGGTGAGTCTGGTTGATATGGTTGTAGAGGGTCTAGAACGTCAGGATCACACATTAAGTGTGTTCCTGGACCTTTCTAAAGCATTTGACTGCGTTGACCATGAAATACTGCTTGACACATTACATTCTCATGGCATCCGAGGTGTGCCGCTCTTATGGCTTAAATCATTTTTAAGTCAGAGAAGTCAAGTGGTTCAGATCTCAAACCAATTTTCTAAACCAATTCAACTGAGTTATGGAGTCCCTCAGGGCTCTATACTCAGTTCAATCCTTTTCCTGATATACGTCAACGACGTACATTCATCGCTGCTGCATGGTAAAATTGTGCAGTATGCTGATGACACGACTCTCTGTTTCAGAGATAACACACAAGAAGGTTTGGAGCTACAATCCTTCGTAGATATCAACAATTGTGTGCAATATTTCAATAGCCTCAACCTTCAAACGAATTCTTCGAAATCCAACGTGTTGAATTTCACACTGCGTCCAACGGACTCCCAATGTGGGTCAGCCGTCATGTTGGCAGATTCCATATTGGAAGAAGTCTACTCCTCAAAATTCCTTGGAATCCTCCTCGATCGAGGGTTGACATGGAATAATCACATTGACCATGTGTGCGCCAAACTGTCCTCAGGAATATATGTTTTGAGGTCTTTGGCCCGGTACTGCCCCAGTCAGGTATTGATTGCGGCATATTATGGGCTAATTCACTCTCACCTTTCCTATGGAGTGGTGTTGTGGGGGGCCTGTACAGGCAATAATTTCCTGAGGGTGTTCAAATTGCAAAAAAAGCTATTCGTATCATCGCAAAGTTTAATTTCAGAGAGTCGTGCAGGACAGCATTCAAAACTTTGCAACTGTTGACTTTGCCCAGTCTCTACATTTTAGAAACATCTTGGTTCTGTTTGTCTAAATGTGCCCTAACCAGGGGACGTGACACACACGGGTATGAGACTAGAGGCAGAGATAACTACCGTACTGGAAGACACAGAACGGTGGTTTATGAGCACTTGCCTTCGCAGGCAGGTGTTCATTTCATCAACAGTTTGCCAAATTGTATTACAAACGCCCAAACGCCCAAGGCGTCAAAAGCTCGTCTTAAGCGCTTCCTGGTGTCAAATGCATTCTACAGCGTTGACGAGTTTCTGGCGTTTAACTGGGAGACCGCCCAATTCGATGACTGACTCCAGCGCTGAAAGTGGGTTGAGATTGGCGATGAATGAATGAGACTGGAATGCATGAAAATTATGTAAGTTTGGACGTGGTGGTAATGTGGTATGCGAGTTTTAAATTTATAATTAATTCTGACGTTTGCCATACAATGTGTAATTGTGACGAGCAATTAAAGATTTGATTTGATTTGAACACATGACGCATTAAAACCAGTAGCATGAATTACCGGTGGCCTGTACGGACGAACTGTGTGTCGAAGCTAGAGAGCTAGTGAGCAGTCTGAGGACCACAGTGGAGGTGCTCGAGGCCGAACTGAAGTGCCTAAAAGGATATATGGCTAGTCGCGAGTGTGGTGTGGGAGGTGGGGAAGTCGAATGGACGGTTCAACGCGGAAAAAGGAGCCCACTACCACTTGAGACGACAAACAGCTTTACTGTGCTAAACAGCGCAATGGAGAATGTAAAGCAAGAGGTTCGCAAGCCTTTGAGAAGGAGAAGGAGGTCTAGAGCAAAACGGAGGACCAAACAAGTTAGACAGCCGGTCCCCAATCAAGTAAGATCTCTCCCTTTTCGTAGCATCCACATCGCCGGGGATAGCCACAGCCGTGATGTTGTCGACCTCGTCCGCTGAATGGTGACTGCTGACACGAAAGTGAAGGGTGTCTGCAGACCCGGGGCTGGGCTGCTGAGTGTCACTTCTGACAGTCCTCTTCCGCCAGACAGCTGCTATGTGATTATTGCAGGCACGAACGATGTCGCCATCGGTCAGCAGCGCAACATCTACACACATCTGGAGCGCTGCATCACTTCCAAATTGAGGACAGCTAAGGTAGTGGTATCCACTCTGCCTCACCGACACGACTTACCCGCCCAACATCCGATCAACAGGGAGACATCCTTAATTAACGCCTACATAGAGGAGCTCTGCGTGAGGCAGAGTGGAGTGGAGGTGGTGGATTTCAACCGAATCGGAAGGGGTGCATTCACGAACCATGGGATGCATCTAAAGCCTCAGTGTAAGCGCCTGCTGGCCGAGCTGCTGATGGAGTGTATGGGAAGGTTCTGCCGTGCTGTTACATCGCGTCCGCCACCTCTCAAGTCCTGTAGACCGTCTCTGCCCCGGACTGACCACCTGTTGAAGAAGTCAGTTGCCTGTAAGACACCGGCTGCAGTGGAGCCTTCGACGCTGTCCTTTGAGACGTTTGCGGACGTAGTGAAGCTCAACAACAACAAGAGTGGCTACAACCAAAAAAACTCTTTAATTCTAGTGAAATCAAATGTGACTTAAAATCAAGGATATCAGCATCGGATGTACAAAAGAATAACCTAAATTTTAAACAAAAAACAAAATAACAAAATTCCGTTTTCACAATCAAACTTTTCTGTTGTGCACCAAAACGCACAAACAGCTTCTAATAAAGTTGATGAGCTATCGATCATGGCTGGGGAGCTCCATCCTGACGTTTTCATAGTCACTGAGCATAGCTTCTCACCTGAAGCGGATATTGTGTTTAAAATTGACAATTTTCAATTGGCAGCAATATTTCACCGAAAACATTGCAAAGGCGGAGGTGTGGCAATTTTCGTTAAGAAAAGACTGTTATTCCAACCCTTCAAGGTTGATTACAGTTGTGATCTAGACTTTGAAGTGGGAGGTATAAAAGTCAATCTAAATTCCGTAGGAAAAATTACAATCATTGGCTTATACAGATCCCCAAATGGCTGCTCAATAAATTTTTTTGAAAAATTTGAATCCCTTCTAAATTTTCTCTGTTCTAATTCGTTGAAGTTTATCATTTCAGGTGACTTTAACATCGATGTTTTGGACCACACCAACCCCCTGACCCAGCGGCTACGCGATATTCTCACCTCTTTCGGCTTAGTTTGCTCCGTGAACACGCCAACACGAGTGAGTGCCACATCGAGTACGGCCATCGACAACGTCATTATAAACGTATTAGACGTTTCGGTTTCCGTTCTGGACGCGGCTGTCTCCGACCACTTCGCGCAGGAGGCCGTGATCGGGAATCTCAGTCCGAAGATCGAACCTCTTTCGGTAAATATAAGAAGAGATCTTAAAATTCAAAATATCCAAATTCTTAACAGATTTCTCCAAGAAGAATCCTGGTTTTTTATTGATAGTTTTGATAATGCGGAGGAAGCTTTTTCTGCGTTTACAGACCGTTTTAATTTTTATTCGAACACCACTTGCCCTTATAAGTCATTCAAAGAGCGATCAGACAAAAAACACAACACTTGGATAAATCAAAACATTCTCAATTTAAGAAAAACATTAAAATTTTATCATTCAATTTACATAGAATCGACAAATGAAGAATTCAAAAATTTCTTTCGAGCATACAAGCCAAATTACCGCAAAGAAATAAAAGCCGCTAAGGGTCGGGATATCGAAAATAGACTAATGAATTCTGAAAATTTTTCAAAAAGTGCGTGGAATATAATTAAAAATACAACTCAAACACAAGTCCTAAAACATTTCAAACCTAACCTTAAAATACAAGGTAAAATAACAAAAAATCCGCTTGAAGTGGCAAGTGAGTTTAATAACTTTTTCTCCACGGTTGCTGGGCTGGACCCATGTTTTAGTGGGAACAGCACCCGAGAGGACTCATTTATGGGACCGGTCTCGTCCATGGTCCCGTCTCCTGTGAGCGAGGTGGAGTTGGTCCGTGTGGTGCGGGAGCTGAAGCCGAAAAAGTCTGGTGACATCAATGGGATGTCTGTGTGGTTACTTAAGCGCTGCTTTAAATAAATAAATAAATAAATAAATAAATAAGGACTTTATTTTGGAGCGGTTTTCAACAATAATTGCTGGTTTACAAAACGACTCATGTCTTATTATAGTTCTTAAAAAATTAAAAGCTTATTTTATAGTTATTAATAAATAAAACACAATATTAGACATACAGTTATATATGGCTATATCACCTTGTATTGTACATTAAATACTTGTATATATTTTCTTTGTATGTCGTTTCAGATACACCCTGGCCTGTTACGCTGGAGGATAGTTCATTATATAATTTGGGAGCAAAGTACGCAAATCGCTTTCTTTCTAATTCACGGCGAACGCGAGGCATCTCCAACACTTGATACTGCGAGATCGGACTTGAGACCTGCTTTTTAGTTTTTCTCTCAGATATCCCGGCCTGCCAGTGGTCAGGATTCTGTAAACCAGGCATGAGGAGCGCAGGGTACAAGTATCAGCTACAGTCAACAAACCCAGCGATCGTCGAGCCTCCGAAACGTGGTCAAACCTTCTTAAACCACATACATACCTTACACACATATTTTGGACCCTCTGTAATTTTTCTAAATCTCCTTTAGACACAATGTTGCCATAGACAGGGAGGCAATAATCGATCACAGAGAGCACAAGAGCCCGGACAAGGCGAAGCCTGGTCTCTCTAGGAAACATGTGCCTATGCTTGTATAGCATTCTCAGTCGACCAAGTGTTCGCCGACAAACAGCACTTACATGACCAGATAGTGTGAGGCCACTATCAAGCATGAGGCCCAAGAGCTTTGACGATTCACACTCCTTCAGTCTGACACTGCCAAGCAACACCTCACCCACTGTCTCCGAACCCACATTGGAAGGAATCGACAACACACTACACTTTTCCTTGTTCAGTTTAATCCCATGCCTCTCAGACCAATCATGCTTAGCATATGTGCTTAGCATATTTCTCGACCTCTCAAAGGCTTTTGACTGTGTGCATTATGAAATACTGTTGCACCAGTTATGGTCAAGCGGTGTTCGTGGTTTTCCTCACAAATGGCTCTCGTCATACCTAAATGATAGAGAGCAGTGTGTGCAGATCGCGAATACCCTCTCAGGAAAAGTTAAGCACATTTCAGTACCACTCACAAAATTGATTAACCTGTCGTTCGCCCAAGGCGTTTTCCCGTCCACTTTGAAGACAGCAAAAGTCATTCCAATTTTTAAAAAGGACGATCCTTATGTCGCAAGTAACTATCGTCCAATTTCCATTCTTCCGGTCCTCAGCAAAATTTTCGAAAAAGCCTTCCTTCGACGATTAGAAGATTTCTTCAATCGCTTTGAAGTTATTTGTAATGAACAATTTGGATTTAGAAAAAACAAATCGACTATTGATGCTGTCACGAGTCTCATTGATTCTGTTGTCGATGATTTGGAGAGGCGGGAAACATGTGCTTAGCATATTTCTCGACCTCTCAAAGCCTTTTGACTGTGTGCATTATGAAATACTGTTGCACCAGTTATGGTCAAGCGGTGTTCGTGGTTTTCCTCACAAATGGCTCTCGTCATACCTAAATGATAGAGAGCAGTGTGTGCAGATCGCGAATACCCTCTCAGGAAAAGTTAAAATGCCCTATGGAGTCCCACAAGGATCGATTCTAGGGCCTGTCCTGTTTCTCGTCTACGTCAACAGATTGAGTTCATCAATCCATAATGGAAAGATTATTCAGTATGCTGACGATACGACTCTCTGCATCAGATCAAAAACCAAACCAGATCTTGAAATCAAAGCCTTTGAAGAACTCAACTCATGCATTGATCATTTTTTCAATATCAATTTGAAAACAAATTGTTCTAAAACAAGCGTGATTAATTTCTGTTTTCGGCAACATGAAAACGAAATCCGACCAATTGTGATGGTGGATGAAACCATAATAGAAGAAGAAGAATCCACCAAGTTTCTTGGGATGCACCTTGATCGAGGGCTGACATGGGACGTTCACATTGAGAGTGTCTGTTCAAAGGTTGCTTCTGGCATTTATGTCTTACGCAATTTGGAAAAATTCTGTTCATTGGATATTCTGAAGACAGCTTACTTTGGCCTAATACATCCACATTTAGCTTATGGTCTAAGATTGTGGGGTGGCTGTTCTAGATACAAATTTAATAGAGTGTTTAGAATGCAAAAGAAAGCTGTCAGAATCATTTACAAATTAAATCAGAGAGAGTCGTGTAAATTAGCCTTCGGGGAGCTTGGATTACTCACTTTGCCTAGCCTCTACATTCTCGACGTTGTGCTATACTGCCGATTCAAGTGCGTCTCACTTCGGGGTAGCGACGTACACCAATACGGAACTAGAGGCCGGGACAACTTTCGTATGGCACAGCACAGAACTACTGTTTTTGAACGCTTGCCATCTCAGGTTGGTGTGAGGCTAATCAATAGGCTCCCTGAAGAGATCAAACGCGTCAATAACCACAAACAATTTAAATCTCGATTAAAACACTTCTTAGTGTCCAAAGCATTTTACTCAGTTGACGAGCTTGCGATGGGTCGCTGGGATAGTCTTCACTAACATTAAAATAAAATTCCAACTCCCCTTCTGATATCCAAGAAAATTTGGCCACTATCGAGAAAACGGTGGCAGGTGGCACATACCCAAAAAGTAATTTTTATTTTAAATTTACTCGAATATTTTTTTACTCAGAATTAAAATTAATTGTGTTAGTTGTTAGATTAGGACTTTTATTTCTATATGACGCTTGCAATACAGTTATTGTTAATTGTTTCCTGCAATAAAGAATATTATTATTATTATTATTATTATTATTAGCATAATGAATTTAGCAATAGACTTGAAATCGTTAGTGCAACCTCGTGCATACCTGTCGTGCGAGGCGTGGTGTGGTATAATCGTGCGTGCCACCTCGTGCATGCCTGTCGTGCGGGGCGTGGTGTGGTATAATCGTGCGTGCAACCTCGTGCATGCCTGTCGTGCGAGGCGTGGTGTGGTATAATCGTGCGTGCAACCTCGCGCATGCCTGTCGTGCGAGGCGTGGTGTGGTATAATCGTGCGTGCCACCTCGTGCATGCCTGTCGTGCGGGGCGTGGTGTGGTATAATCGTGCGTGCAACCTCGTGCATGCCTGTCGTGCGAGGCGTGGTGTGGTATAATCGTGCTTGCAACCTCGTGCATGCCTGTCGTGCGAGGTGTGGTGTGGTATAATCGTGCGTGCAACCTCGTGCATGCCTGTCGTGCGAGGCGTGGTGTGGTATAATCGTGCGTGCAACCTCGTGCATGCCTGTCGTGCGAGGCGTGGTGTGGTATAATCGTGCGTTCAACCTCGTGCATGCCTGTCGTGCGAGTTCTGGTGTGGTATAATCGTGCGTGCAACCTCGTGCATGCCTGTCGTGCGAGGAGTGGTGAGGTATAATCGTGCGTGCAACCTCGTGCATGCCTGTCATGTAAGGCGTGGTGTGGTATAATCGTAACTAGTTAATAATGGGATTATTACAAAATAATATAGTGGTACTAAATAAGATAGATTACCTGAGGTCTGAAAATTCAAAGTGAAAACATTTTAGAGTTCAGTCAAAATAGAGGGAAGAAATTAACGGTGCTCAGTACTAACAGCAGCGGAAGCAGAATATTACAGCCAAGTGCGGGTTTCAAGTATGGACGACATGCCTAGTGGGCATTTGGCTTTATCAAGTTTTTTCCATTGGAATCCATTCCGTCAAAATGTCTTTTATTCTAATGAACTACTACTAAGCCCAAAGCACTTGAAAACTTTGAATAAGTGTTTTCATGTAATATAATCAAAAGATTTAGAAGTGTAATTCTTCACAATATGTAATATAAAGTTTTATTATGGTAAATAAACTTAAATTGGGCAATAACATGTTTTACGGTAGTAAGAAATCAAGAATTGTTATATAAATTATGTAATAATACTGTTATATATAAAATGTACATAACATGAAATTGATACTTGTAAAAAGAAGAACTAGATTAAAGAGTACTTGATGAAAACCTCACTGACAGTTTTATTTATCACGTTACTGATAAAGAATCCATCTGTGCTGTGGGGATAACAAGATCCCTAAGGCTATTAAAGTATCTTTGAGATACAAGTAACGTGACATGTGTTCCTTGGCAAACGAACTAGGATATATTTTATTTATTTCCTCAACCTCTGTTTCTCAGAAGAAGTATTAAAAATGTCAAAGAATACATGTAAAAAAAAAACAAAATTATAAATAAATTTAGGAAAATCCATAAATGTACTTGTGGATCTCATATAGAATAGTTAAGCTATGTTTGCAGGAACTTTAGTTAGTTAATTATTTATTGAGTTTTATAAGGCCACTGTTAAACATACGTTTTTAATATGTATATATATATATACATATTTTATATATATATATATATATATATATATATATATATATATATATATATATATATATACATACATAAATAAACAAAGCTCGTTCCCAATTTAAAATACACTGCACAAAAGTTTTGTGGCTACATACACAAATAATCTACTGATAACTATTTAAGTATAACATGGATTTTCGTTTTTAGAAGTACTGTAATGCTTGGCTTTACGGGCATTTATACGTCCATTTGAAATAAATTAAAATTTTATATAGGGGGTTAGGTCGAAACACGACCGTTTAAGTTTTTAAAGTGATCTTAATTCAATTTCTTATAGTTTATTCCGATTACTTAAGAACAACAACTTACATTGGAAAATGTATTGTATGAATTTTATTTAGAAGACTTCAGTGTTGAATTTAAATAATTTCATGCGTTTTAGATCTTAATAAAAAGTTTCTATAGTAATAAGGTTTTTTTATGTAAATGTATTCAAAAAGTGGTGGGGGTAAAATGTCGTAGAACAGGCATGAGTGAGATTACACGAAAAAATTTAAAGCTCTTAGCTACATGTGTTACTAAGTTACATGAAAATATCATATGGATGTATAAACTTTATAGGTAAACTCTTCCTTGAGATATATTGTGGACAGACTGAGAGACGGATATACAGACAGAAGACATGAAAATATCATATGGATGTATAAACTTTATAGGTAAACTCTTCCTTGAGATATATTGTGGACAGACTGAGAGACGGATATACAGACAGAAGACATGAAAATATCATATGGATGTATAGACTTTATAGGTAAACTCTTCCTTGAGATATATTGTGGACAGACTGAGAGACGGATATACAGACAGAAGACATGAAAATATCATATGGATGTATAAACTTTATATGTAAACTCTTCCTTGAGATATATTGTGGACAGACTGAGAGACGGATATACAGACAGAAGACATGAAAATATCATATGGATGTATAAACTTTATATGTAAACTCTTCCTTGAGATATATTGTGGACAGACTGAGAGACGGATATACAGACAGAAGACATGAAAATATCATATGGATGTATAAACTTTATATGTAAACTCTTCCTTGAGATATATTGTGGACAGACTGAGAGACGGATATACAGACAGAAGACATGAAAATATCATATGGATGTATAGACTTTATAGGTAAACTCTTCCTTGAGATATATTGTGGACAGACTGAGAGACGGATATACAGACAGAAGACATGAAAATATCATATGGATGTATAAACTTTATAGGTAAACTCTTTCTTGAGATATATTGTGGACAGACTGAGAGACGGATATACAGACAGAAGACATGAAAATATCATATGGATGTATAAACTTTATAGGTAAACTCTTCCTTGAGATATATTGTGGACAGACTGAGAGACGGATATACAGACAGAAGACATGAAAATATCATATGGATGTATAAACTTTATAGGTAAACTCTTCCTTGAGATATATTGTGGACAGACTGAGAGATAGACAGACGGAAGACAGTAACACATTTTTCCGTCCGTCAAGAGACAGGAATAAATCCATAGTTTGCTTATGAACAACCAAACAATATTCTGATAAAGGTCACGAAAGAAATAAACTATGGATGTATATATAATACAGTTTTTTTTTTTAACTTGGGAATATCATTGAAATATTAATTTTATACTTGTTTACGGAATGATTTTGTGACAAAAAGTTTAAAAAAATAATTACTATTCTTATTATTTCTACACAGGATTATTAAGGACATGATTAATTAATTATTCATAAAACGATAAAGTAGAATTGTGTTGAGAAATTATGCACATACTCGTATTCCCGTATTGCATCGTATCCTCATGGTATTTAACTTGAGGCTTCAACATTACTGAATATCAATATGTCTAATAGACCACTTATTTTATAGCGGAATTTTCTTTATTCAAATACAATATATATATATATATATTCAAATTTCGTTTAGATATATTTTAACATTATATGTTTGACTGTTGTATCATTCTATTTAAATGCTAGCAAACAATTCGACTGCGGCTTGTACGAAATTAATATTGTATTATTTATCTCGTATTCTAAAAGTAACTTTTTATTGTGCAAAGGGACGCAAAAACAATTACGATCCAATCTAAACTTCAAACATAAACAAGTATTCAATTTAAATTTCCAATACAATGTATCAAAGAGCTTTCTTATACTGTATAAACTAAATATTTGATATTCAATGAGAACAATTTAACGTTAAAATTCCTTTATTGCAGACAAAACTTCACAAATAATCATTAAATAGTAGTTCCTTTATTTTGTTATAATGTTATATATAATAATTTATTTGAAGTTAGGAAATACTTTTTATATTATGTTTACAGTAGATTGGATAGAAATACACTTGAAACATAAAACATAATTCTCTACTTGAGCACATCGTATTTGTGTGCCACCTGATATATTTATAGGAGCTGCGAGAAACATCTTTTTGTTTGCTTTTAACTAAACAATACAAGCACTTCTTCGACACTATTCCTAGCCCTCTCATCTTCTGAAGTTTATATGTAAACATTTAAATTAGTAAATGTAAGAAAGGGATCAAAAAGAAGGGTGGCAAACCTGGTCTGCAGAAGCTTTACAGGGGTTATTTCGCTGCGTTGATTTTGTATTGTATTGTCATTATTTGGCGGTGTTTATTTTCGGCCGGGTGTGTGGGAGTTTCATTGAAGCCAGATGTATTAGCTCCGTACATCAGCGGGGACAGTTTACTGTGAGTAACTGAATGTATGAGCTAGTAGCTAACCCAACTGAACACGTTGGCCACTGCAAGCTTCATCACAGGCAGCGTTATCATCATCAGCGCAGGCAGTGTGGGCCGCTGCCAACCACTGCTCGCCGCAGCAAAATATCCCGCCTGTGACTAATGCTGTACCAGACCGGCTCGGCTCTAACTGACCGCTGCGAGTGTTTGTTGGTGCGCCTTCAATTTTGTACTGCAATGAAAACACTCTCCTGCATTGCCGGCCTTGCGGATTCTTGTTTGAGGGCGTTTTAACAGCCTTGTCCTGCAGTTTGTGTTTACTAAATATTACTGACTGTTGTTTTTCATGGCTCATGTGTTCGGCGCATCGCTTGGAAGAACTGCTCTTGATTGATAAGCTGCTTTTATTGTATAGTTAAGGGTTACTTTGTATTTAAGTGTAGTAAATCAGCTTTAATTTAAAGGTGCTTATTTTTTGTATACATTACTGATTTTCTGTGATTATTTGTGCTGTAAATATTATTGTATAATTAACTAGTGACCACGTATATTTAATTAATTACTTACAACATGCCACCAGTAACTAGAGGTAGTGGTATGCTTAATTGCACGGATGGTTTGTACCATTTAAATGATGAAGTAATTGAACTGGCTTCTAATTTCTGCTCTGAACTTAAAAAAGTAGGGAGCAATTTTGGTAATGACATTGTTGAAAAGCTTGTACCTCACATATCTGCCATTATGGCCAAACTAGACTCTACAGAAAAGCTCTGTAGGGATCTAAAAATTTAAAATGAAGGTCTTTGTTACCAATTACAAACAGTAGAGACTAAGTTTACAGATCTCAACTCTAGTTATAGGAATAAATGTAACGAGTGTGATGCTATAGAAGATGACTGTGATCTTGAAATAAAAAGTCTCCAAAATAAACTAAGTCTTTGTAAGCAAGAAAATGTTATTTTACGAGACCAAGTGAATAGTGTAGAAACTGGCTGTATTTGTGGTACTAAGTCAAAGGAGTGTTCTGGGTCTGATGTCACTCACAACACAAACACTGTAATTTCGGAACTGGAGGTCAAGATTTCTGACATGGAGGCAGAACGTGGCAGATTTCTGACCACCGTACAGATGTTGGAAGCTAACATTAATTATTTAAATAGTGAAATTGTAAGACTGGAGGGGGAGGTGCTGTCGGGGGCGAGGTATGTTGGTTCTCCCGATCTTATGGCTGAACTGTCTGAGTCTATGGATGGGGGGGAGATGGATGCCTTACTGCCCGTCCCCTCTGTTTCTGGTCAAACCTCAACAGGTTCTGCTTGTTTGGAGCTTTCAAGTGGCGACAGCCTGAATTTTAAGAATGTTTTATTGATTGGAGATTCAATCATACGACATGCAGGTAAAAGTACTCAACAAAAAGGGGGTCATGTCGAGTGTTGTCCTGGGGCTAAAATTAATGATATCAAGCAGAACTTGTTGAAGTTAGTTAACAGGCAGTTCTCTGTTATTTATTTACACATAGGCACAAACAATCTTATACGAGGCTACAAGGGGGGGGGCCTGGCTACAATGGCGGCCATGGTAAACGTCAAGCACTTCACAGCATGGCGGATTTGCTGTACACTGTAAGGACTCAGTTTCCAAATTCCAAAGTTTTTGTAAACAGTGTACTGACTAGAACTGACATTTCATACAAGGCCCTTTTTCACTTTAATGAACAAATTGAGCTGATGTGTGGTAACTTTGGAGTCACTTATGTGGAGGCTAACTGCTCTGTAGGGAGGCGTGACCTGGCCCGAGACGGACGACACCTCAATAGGAGAGGTATAACTCATCTAGCTACGCTTTTTGAGTCTGTTTTCATTGCGGCATTGCAGCAGTCTGAGGGTTTTGAAAAGGTGTTGACCCCTTGCATAGATTTTTTATGAGTGGTCCCCCCGGGGACTCTGCAGTGGCAGATCTTGGACACCTGGATAGCCCACCTGATACTGTAAAGATTCTTCATCAAAATGTTCAGGGTATAAATAACAAGATTGATAATTTTCAACTTTTTATTGACGCTGAAAATGTAGATATAATTTGTTTATCTGAACACCACCTGAGAGATTTTGAGTTTGAGGTTTTGTCACTGCATGGTTACACTGGTGTTACAGCTTTCTGTAGGAAAATTTATCAAAAGGGAGGTGTTTGCATTTTTAGTAAACCTTCAATAAAACACAATGTTTTAGATGTCTCCCGATTTTGTCAGGAGGGTAGGTGTGAGCTTGCGGCAGCGATTTTTCAATTTAGACAGTTTCCTCTTCTTGTTGTTACCGCTTATAAGCCGAAACCTTTTTCAGCGTCAGTGCAAGAACATGAGATGTTTTATGAATGTTTATCCGATTGCCTCCAAAAAATTAGAAATCCAGAAGTTAGAACTGTTGTTGTGGGTGATTTCAATGTTAATCTCTCTGTTGCTGACATGAAAGTAGATAGTCTTCTATCCATGATGGCATCTCACGATTTAAGCAATAAAGTAAATTCATTTACGAGGGAATTTAAAAACTCCCGGTCCCTAATTGATCACGTATATACTGATCTTTCTGAAGACATTTTCAGTTGCTCTGTCGTGATGAATGCACTGTCGGATCACCATGCACAAATCTCACATGTCAGGTAATTATCTAGTCCTGATTGCCCTAAGTTTTATGCTTAAGCGATCATTTGTAGAAGATAATGTTCGTATTTTTAGACATATTCTGGGTGGGGAAACATGGCATGATGTTTACGCAGCTAGAACAATGGATGATAAGATGAGCTTGTTTATGTCCTCTATAGAGTTTTATTTCATTCAGGCTTTTCTTGAGAAAAGGGTTCGGATTCGTGGGCTTTCTCCAAATGCCAAAGTGTCTTTAACCCAGGAGCAAATTGAGCTACGTGATTTGGTTGCGCATTGGTATTATAAAACTAAAGACCTGAGTTCTTCTGATGAGAGAAGAAAACAATACCTTTCTTTGAAGAGGCAATATAGGGCTAGTGTGAGGTAAGCTAAGTCATCTAAAGTTAAACATTTACTGCAGACTTCCTCAAATAAAGTTAAGACTGTGTGGGACATAGTGAACGAGCATAGAGGTAAGGCAAGAGTTTTGGCAGATATCCCTCGAACCATCAAGGATAGTAAAGGAGTCATTATTAGGGATCCGAAGGACGTTTCTAACTTGTTCAATGATTTCTTCATTAATGTGTCGAATGCAAGTTCATCTTCCATATCGTTGTCTCTTCTTCAATAACAATCATGTGCAGGGGTGTTTTCATTTTTCTTTTCACCTGTTTCTGAAGTGGAAGTATCTGACATCATCAGATCTATAAAAGCAAAGGCTTCTTCTGGCTTCGACAATATATCATCGAAGCTTCTTAAATCATGTACGGAGTATTTTGTTAGGCCACTTGCTCATTTGATAAATTTTTCGTTTGAAAATGGCCTGTTTCCTGACATTTTTAAAGTTGTCTATAGTGAAGCCGTTACATAAAAGGGGACTGGTTGAGGAACTTGATAATTTCAGGCCTATTTCGATTGGATCGACATTTTCTAAGGTGTTTGAGAAGGCAGTTTTGATAAGGTTAACGGCTTTCCTGGAGAGTAATAAAGTTATGTTTGACAAACAGTTTGGCTTTGTCAAGGGAGGCTCAACTGTGAAGGCAATGTTTGCTCTCTTGGATAAAGTTGTTAAAGCTCTTGATGAAGGGCAGTTTTCTACTGGTATCTTTTTTGATTTGAGAAAAGCATTTGACATGGTTTCGCATGAACTTCTTTTGCAAAAGCTTGACAGAGTGGGTGTGCGTGGCTTGGCAAATCAATGGCTGTCATCTTTCTTGAGTCAGCGTAGACAAGTTGTGGAAATTCCATACGTTGACGTAAATACTAGGAAAAGATGCTTTTCTGACGAGCAGATTGTCAAGACGGGTGTGCCACAGGGCTCCATACTTGGACCCTTCCTCTTTATTTTGTATGAGAATGACCTCAGCAGTTGTGTTTCGAGGGGCTTGTTGTGTTTGTTTGCTGACGACACATCACTTGTAATTGATGAGTCTTGTCGTTTCAATATGGAGATAAATACGTTTGTTCAGTGTAATTCAATAGTCCAGTGGTTTCAGACTAATGGTTTGGCCGTGAATACTGATGAAACTACATTGCTAGATTTTTCAATTTCATCAAGACGCAATGACTCTTTGAGTGTTTGGGTTGGCGATACAGAGGTTTGTTCTGAGCAAATAGTCAAGTTTTTAGGCCTAATTGTCGATAAGAATCTTAGCTTCTCCTTTCATGTAAATCATGTCGCACGTAAAGTCTGTGCTGGTATTTTTGTTCTTCGTAGACTTTCATCTTTCACGGGCACCGATGTGCTTCTAACTTCATATTTTGCATTAGTTTATCCCTACCTTTCATACGCTGTTGAAATTTGGGGTTTTGAAAATTGCAGAAAAAACCATGTCTTTCTTTTGCAGAAGAAAGCGGTGAGAGTTATTGCTGGCATCCGTCAATCAGAATCCTGCAAATCACACTTTAAGAACTTCAATCTGCTTACTTTTCCAAGTATATATATTTACCACACATTGGTCTTTTTAAGCAAAACCAGGGCATTTTCGAGTCACTAATTCCGCAGTCCGGACACTGTCTCAGGAATAGCAACAAATTAAATATTCCCCCCCATGCAACCTCTTTTTTCAAACATCACTGTTTTTTATAATGCCGTAATTTTTTATAATTCTCTTCCTGTGGACCTAAAGAATGTAAATGATATAATGGTCTTTAAGAGAACACTGAAGGCTCTTTTAATAGAAAAACGTTTCTACACCCTCAGTGAATTTATTGGAAATAAATAGTCTGTATGATGTAAAATTAATTAGTTTTAATAATTGATTAATTATAATATATAAATATTAATAATTGATTAATAATAATTTTATAGATACAAAACTGTACATGTGTTTTTTTTTTAAGTTATGACGCAATCCAATGCATGTTACATGTCTGATGGAAATAAAGGATATTTGATTTGATTTTATTATTTAAAGATCATTTAATATTTAGTTTTAGTTTACCATTTCTAAATTATGTAAACCTTTGAAGTACTTTCTATTTTATACTTTGATACGGCATATTCTTGTTGAAGATTGTAGTTTAAAAGTCAGAACATTTAATTTAGAATAGTCAAGAAATTATTAAATTATTTGCATTTTATTATCGTTTTCAAATAATTATCATGTGATTAGCACAACATTTTTCACCGAACTTATTTTTATTTGTACAGGAAGATACTTATTTTTTACATTCCTTGTATTATTTATTTTGTATTGTGAGAATTTTTTTGTAAGTCGTTATAAAGTTAATAATTTTGAATTATAATATTTTTTAATGTTTAAAAATTACTAAGACTTTATAGTGAGATAATGATTATTGTTCTTTAAGGAAAAAAGCCGATTTGTTATTTATCTCTTTTAAAAGTTAAATTTGGACCTAGAATAATCACGTGGTTGTGCAAGCTATAGCTTGTCGATGAAAATACAATATTTATTAGATATATGTATAGCATTGAATGGATTTCATACTCTTTATTTTATATATTAAAATTTATGTTACGAATAAATCCCTCTAAAATTATTACACATGTCACACTAAAAACCTCGTCTTAAGCTACAGTTATTAGATAGTGTTTTTTGTTGTTTGCTTAAATTTAAATACTATTAATACATAATCCTTCATGCGTGCTGAAGTAGCAGTACTGTAACTAACAATATTATTGTATATGTTGTAGGCTAGCTATAATGTAATAGTACGTATACAGATTATTGTTTCTTGTTAGTAATTTTCCACTAACTAACGTTTGAAAAGTTATTCATAGCATTCACCTTGTTGAATAAAATCCGTACCTAAGCTTCATGTAAGAAGGACTCTTTACATCATATAATTTAAAATTTATCTTTGTAACCTATCTTGCCCCTTAATATTGTAGCTCGAATTAATTGAAATACTATTTTTCAGTTCACCAATATATCGATGTCTTGTGTGAAAGAATTAGCGTAATCTCAAAGCCTATTGTACCTACAATTTTTTTTACTTTTTTTGTCGACAGGGAGAGTTTAAAATTATCCCGCAAAAATTTTGAATTAAAAGTAAAATGCAATACCCATTGTGAAACATGGCAAGGACATTGCGTAACTTTCGGAGGCATAACGAGAAATGACGAATCGTATTTTTAATTTGTTGCTTTATACCAGTTATTAAGTCATAGAGATGTATAATTTATAACTTTATCCGGTTTTGAGTTCAAACATTGACTTGAATGGAAATAGATGTAACACTTAATCTCAATTATTTGTTATTGTTACGTGAAAGCTAAATCGAGATGTTAAAAGGTCCATTATTCCCCTATTTCAAATTATTTTTTGTTTTTACGATGCTTTAAAACTATATGGAATAAGAAATAAAACTGGTAAATTCTTTCCTTCTTACTTACCTGCAGTAAAACCATTACAACTTGGAAATGTATGTTGTAAGATTTGGTTATAATTAAAATTTTATTTTTACATCAGCATTTGGTTAAATAATAAACAACATAAATTGTGGTACTTTAATAAAAATTCATGAATAAAAGAATAATAACATTCAATTACATTGAAAGAAAGTTTTTTCAGATTTAGGTATTTTGCACTATGCTAAATGTGATATGTTTATGTTGAATTTAACGAATGGTAATACAAAGAAAACAAAAAAGAATGTACGAATTGTAATTTGATTATAAGATTTCCAATTATGTGGTTGAATGATGTAGAGCAATATTCACGGATTAGTGAGTTAACAGTTGAACGAACAAGTAAACAAACCCAAATTTACACAATGTGTTACCGTTGTTGATGTACGTCTGATACAGAACATGTGCTTAGTGTTTGAACTGCTGGGAACCATGAATTTATGTTTTAACCCATTCGGTATTTTATGCCAAATTAGATGAATATAATGAAGCAAGAAAATATTTCGAAATTATCTGAATATTTACGCTCTTAAGGGGGCAACGTACCCAAAAAATTTATTTTTTCTAAAAAAAATTTTTATTTTATTTTTTAGTTTCTAAAATGTTTGGAAACAATAATCAATTATTGGTTTTGCATTATCATTGCCAAAACTGTGTTTTTTAAATAAAATCTATTAGCGTGTAGAGCTGATTTTGTCTCCTCCAGGCGGTCATTATAAGTGAAAAGCTTTATATCATATATATATATATATATATATATATATATATATATATATATATATATATATATATATATATATATTCATAATATATCATATAACTATTCATTACTAATGTATTATATTGCTGTATTCAGTATATTAGAATGTCATAGTTTCAGAACTAAAATCCCAGCTTTTTTATGTGTGGTAATCACTCAGTAGATCAGCTGTTGTCAGTGATCAGCTGTTAGTTCCAGTTACTTTACTCTAACCTCACTTTGTGAATGACATGTGTTTTTTGTGTTTTGTTAAACAATTTAGTGATTTAGACTTATTAGATTTGATTTAGTCATGAAGCAATCAACTAAAAATCAATACTAAGAAGAGTGTTGCAGTCAAAGAAAAGACTGAGCTTGAAGTATAAAAAATACCATCAGGAAGTTAAATTGAAAAAGATGAAAAAGGAAGAAAAATGTATTAAAAAAAGAAAGGTGTTACCTATGGGGCTGGACTCTTTTAAGTGTAAAATATATTTACACTAAACACAAAAACAATGATTATGTAAATAGTCTTACTTTTCATGGTATAATAAACATATGAAGTTTTTTGCCTTTTCCCTTAAGTTTGTTTTTTCCGTCTTTTTCAACACGTTTTACAACGTAACTTCTTTATTTATTTACCTAGAGACCTCATATTTTGTACATATAATCTTCAATATATAGTGCACAAAGTGTAGTATGGGATCAAGTATATTTTAAATTATACTCCTAATATAATTTTTTCCATTTATAGAAAATTACAATTTTTTTAAAAAGTTAACATAAAATGTTACTTACCTATTTTGATAACTACACAAAATTCGATACTACACTTTGTAAGGCTATTTATTAGCTTTAAAAAATATCTAAAAATTTGGAATAGGTGTAATACAAAAGCAGCTATGGTGTAAAACATGAATTCTAATTTTCTTGAAAAACCCCCTCCCTTTCCCCTGAAGAGGGGTGGGAGGGGGTTAATAATATATTTTCTTTAAACCCTGTCCTAGAGAGACACTTTAATGAACAAAAAGATTAATTAGTGGCAGAAATTAAAAAACATATGTTTTGGGTACATTGCCCCCTTAATAATCAAGTTATTTCGCTTATGGACATTATTTATCAAATATCTTTGGGAAAACCAATTCCTACAGTGCCTTGGGTATGTATATTTATAACACAGAAGAGAATATTTTTATAACACTGAGGAAATTGTAATATTCTTACACTGCAATTTGGAACGTGCACTATGAAAATATACAAAAAATGATAATTAAATGTAGGTAAAAATTAAACACTCTTCCAATACAAAAATAGTTTTATTTCACTGTTGGTTTTTTAATACAAAATGTTTTAAATCACACACCCGGTGTCACTTTGGGCTATAATCAGGTGCGAGCACATTGAATAAAAACTTGAAAAACTACTGATTTTTATAGTGTTAGATTTGTGTGCATGTCTAAAAAAATGCGAACATATATATCGTATATAAAAATTATCTTTTAGTACTTTAAACGAAACTCTTTAATATGGGTAAGCGTTTTATTTAATTAGGCCTAATTACGTGTCAATAAACCACTTAAACATCGGAGGGTTTTTTTTAAATTTAATTATTACAAATATTCTTAGGCTGTCACAGTCTAAATGTTAGTTGATATCCAAGATCCAAGATATTGTGCAGACGGAGAGACAAAAAGGAATGTTTCCAGCCCATCGAGTTAGAATCGTCACTAACGTTCGACCAATTATCTAAATTTTTCTGATTATTTATTATATAACCATCACCAAATGATAACCACTAAAATAATGTGCGATGGCTTACTCTTTAACGGAGTTTGAAAAATATTCACTTCATTTTTGTATATACTTTTTCCATCTTATTTTCTATAATTCCAGCGTTTCACTTTATTTTTGGTCCATGACTGTTTGTATGTGTTCCCATCTTTTCCCTCTTTGATTATAAAAACCAAGGATATGAAATTTGTGATAGTCTGTGTTGTAATCTATGATCAAACCTAATAGTACCTACTAATGGAGTATCAACACGATCTCACTGTCTACACGATAATCACACCACTCCACATGTCTCAACTGTACTATAATACAGGCTCCCAGTATTAAAATAAAATCTTATTAGATTTTAAAAAACTCGTACCGCTGTTATTTCTTCCTAATTCGTTAATTTTTCAACAAAGAATTTACTTCTTTACTATGGACGTATAAATTCATACCTTTTCTAATGAACTCTATCAAAGAAATTGTCTATTCTGAAGTCCTAACCATCGTGAGTTTAAACAGTATGACGAATACACCCTTCTTTGTTTAAAGGTTATTTTTGACGATACACCCTCCTTACACAAATAAAATTACTGTGTTTTCCTTCGGGAAAATAGTTTTTCTTACAAATCTGCGAATCCTTACTAAGCGATTTACTTATATTTGGTGTTGAATTTACTATCACAAAGTTGCATAACTTACTTTCCTCACATTGTGTATCGTAGCAGACTCTCATCTGAAGACTATGTTTTAGGGCATAAGCCCCGGTACTGATCCTTACGGACATCTTCCTATCCACCTGTTTTGTGCTTCTCATTGAACATTACATTCCTTCTCTAAAGTTAATAATTTATTAGATACACAATTTGTTCGGATCCTGCGATTTTAAACAAACCTTAACACTGTATGCCACTTAAAAGAGACAAACACAACTGATGTGTGAATTTGAGTAAAATAATGTATTTGCTGTAGAGTGGAAAAACAAAAATATGAAAACGCTGTGAATCAATATTCAATAAAGTCTATATGTGTTGTTCAGCTTTATGCCAATCCAGAGCTCTGCGTGTTTTATAACTTTGTATCTCTGCTTTGTAACCTTACCGCTGTTTACGTCTCATCTGAAGCCTCTTGATATGCTGCATTACAGGAAACCCAATTTTACTTTACATTCCAAAGCATTTCATAACAAAATATTATAAGTTGTGTCTTACAAACAAAATTATCAATACAAATATAAATTATGAGTTTTATATTAGTGTACCATATTCTAGTTATTTAAATCCGAGTATAATTACATGTAAGGTATTTTACTTTATGTTAATTAATATTTTAATGATTAGTATTATATATTGTATGGTTGTAATCCATATGTACAGTGTTTGTATTAAACTAAATTGAAAATATATAACGATAAAAATTATAAATAATTTATTCTTTGATAAAATAGAATTTATTGCAATCGTGCTGTTATTTTTCGTTCGCAATATGCATTTGATCGTTCATCACGTTCCTCTAGTAATTCCTTTTTTAACGGCATTTGGCCTCTACCTAACAAGAAACCCATCTCCTTATGTTTAGTTGGAAACTTCTTCTGCGTTTATAAATTTCAAACATAACAGTACAATTAATAAATACCATCCATAGTAGCAGAGTTTATATCAGCTTTTGTGCACATTAACTGGTGTATTTAAAACTGTTTATTAATAAAAAAAAGCTTTGTAGTAATGCTAAATTTACTTTATAAATGTTACTAAAATTCATACTATTTATTGATTAATGCATTTATTATGAAGATTCAACTTTAAAACCCAGTAGAGAGGAGTCTAAGTAATGTAATTGGCCACTACGTTTACTACAGGTTATGGGAATTTGAGTTTGCAAGTAAAAATACTTTGAAAGAGCTGTTCGGTTTAAATTAACCACTGTTTTAGCGTATCGACGTGATATATACACACATACAGAGTTTGCAAGGATAACAATAATGGAATATTGAAATAATATAATTAACTATAACAGTCAACTTATTATTCTACAAAACAGTGTTTAGTCTATCTTATACCCTGTTATTTAGTAATCACAAACATAATATTATCAAGTTACAACACTGAGTACTTCGTGACTTCATTTCTATATAATACTGGTATCAGTGCGACATTTGACCAACATGGCAACAATGTTAATTAACTATAACAGTCAACTTATTATTCTACAAAACAGTGTTTAGTCTACCTTCTACCCTGTTATTTAGTAATCACGAACATAATATTATCAAGTTACAACACTGTGTACTTCGTGACTTCATTTATATATAATACTGGTATCAGTGCGACATTTGACCACCATGGCAACAATGTTAATTAACTACAACAGTCAACTTATTATTCTACAAAACAGTGTTTAGTCTATCTTCTACCCTGTTATTTAGTAATCACATACATAATATTATCAAGTTACCACACTGAGTACTTCGTGACTTCATTTCTATATAATACTGGTATCAGTGCGACATTTTGACCAACATGGCAACAATGTTAATTAACTATAACAGTTAACTTATTATTCTACAAAACAGTGTTTAGTCTATCTTCTACCCTGTTATTTAGTAATCACATACATAATATTATCCAGTTACAACACTGAGTACTTCGTGACTTCATTTCTATATAATACTGGTATCAGTGCGACATTTGACCACCATGGCAACAATGTTAATTAACTACAACAGTCAACTTATTATTCTACAAAACAGAGTTTAGTCTACCTTCTACCCTGTTATTTAGTAATCACATACATAATATTATCCAGTTACAACACTGTGTACTTCGTGACTTCATTTATATATAATACTGGTATCAGTGCGACATTTGACCACCATGGCAACAATGTTAATTAACTACAACAGTCAACTTATTATTCTACAAAACAGTGTTTAGTCTACCTTCTACCCTGTTAATTAGTAATCACATACATAATATTATCCAGTTACAACACTGAGTACTTCGTGACTTCATTTATATATAATACTGGTATCAGTGCGTACCATGGTAACAACGTTTTTTAATTATAACTTTGTATATGACTTGCTGTCTATGGGTTTACACCAGGCCAGTATTTAGTCTCCCCTCTTCTTTGTTCCTTTAAAATTTCATCATTATTACTGTCCTGTTTTGCAACTGACTGCTTTGAAACTTAATTTGTTATTATAACAATCAATCCTCAATAGAACTTATTAGTTTAAAACATAGAATTCAACTGAATAAATAAATAATGTGTTGGAAAAAAAGAAGAAACCCACATTTTCGTTCAATTCCTTACATTAGTCTCCAATCCATATCTCTTCATTACTTTATGCTCAATGTCAAGTAACTCGTACGCTTAGCTAAGCTAGACTGAAAACTGTTTCTGATTGGAAAATTTGGTGGTCAGGTATAAATTATCCGTCTTGGATGATTTACTGCGGTGAATAATATCGATTATTATAATTTAGCAATTTGTTTTATCTTTCATAAATGAAAGATAAAACATCATAATTTGTATTTTTTATCAAAACAATACATGCACAAAAAATACGTGTGTGTATACCAAATTAAAAATAGGGCACAAGATGCTTCATAATTTGTGTAACTCTGAAATATTAGTTATCATGTTTATAAAATTGTATGGGTAATATTTTCCTTTTTATTGGATTAAGTTTAACTGTAATATTAGTTTCATGCGTACTAGGAGATAACATTCGTTTTCTATAATATTATAAATAGTAATAAAATAATTAACATTCCACTATATTTACAAAATAGTTTATTTAATAATTTAGTGAAACTCTTGAGCTAAATACAGCCAACTAGACAATGGTGAATACGGCAAAGCTCGACAAGAAGATTAAGGTAAGCCGATTGTGACCAGCGGTGTTCGCTGAAACAAAATGCAGTAGTTGCAAAGAACTATAATATTATCTTCTTTTATTTTAGTTTTTGCAATTTTCAATATTTATGATTAGCGTTTAAAAAATACAAATATTAACTTATATCCATTCCAATACTCATAAATTGTACTTTTTAGGAAGATTTTTTCCATATTTATGAGTACAGCAGATGTAAACCGAGGTGAAATAAATTGCCTCCAAATGAAATATATCTATATTTATTTATTTAGATACATTTTATATAGCTATTTATATAATCGTAAAATTCTTGAATAATAACGTTAATCCTCTTAAACTGCATAAAGATAGTATTTTTATCTTATCATTAAGCGAGTTTTATTTTATTTTCATGAAATAATCAACACTAATGCAGATGTTATTTATATTTTTTACTTTAGGTATTTTTAATCTATAAAGTATACAACTTCTAATTCATGAAAGGATTTTTAATATGCAAACTATAGATAACTGTAAATAATTATTTTCCCTTTGCTTATGGATTAAAAGTAATTTTCAAATAAGTTATAGCCCAGAATTCTATAAAACAGATTGTAAATAAAAAAAAATACTTGAAATGGTTTAAATACCATACATCTGAATTTTTAATAACCTAAGTTTCTATGTCCCCTTTGTAATTGTGGAGGTCTCGTTTTGAGTTTTATTCTTGGCTATGGCGTTCTGAATATATCTTGAATATTTTGTTCTGAAAAATATGTGTCTCGTGACACACTTTTACTAAAGGCTGGTTACACATAGAGAAACTAAACCATTGTAGGTATTTACTACAGTCATTAGCTGTAAGAGTTGAAGTACGTTATGTGCTTAGCTATACAAGAATTTATTCAAGTGTTCGTTCAAGTATTCTAGGAGAGTTGTGTTACTTGTGAGTTTAGAGAATAAACTAGAGAACAACTTTAGATAAACAAAACTTGCTTTGCTAAATCAAGAGATTCCTGATATTTTGGGCATAACAGTGCCATAGGTTCTAGTTTACTACTGACACTCTGAGGGGAGTCTCAAACGTCAATTTTAACAAAGACAATTACAAGAAGATTCTAATAAAAGGTTGTTCACACACCATGCATTAGAAATATTTATGAATTACAAAAAAAACGTTCAGCTTGGTGTTTGTCAAAAATTAATAATTAAAAGAATTGTTGTGAGTAAAGTCGCTTTTTAATAAAAAAAAAACACAAAAAGCCTCCATGTAAAGTATTTGTATCTACGCAACCCTCAAAACTATTTACCAGTGCAAGAAATCTGTTTATAAAATCTAAATATAGTTGTTAACTATTTAATTTAGAGGCTGTGCCCATCACTCTTTTCTTTTTTCTTTTATATTTTATGTTAGGAATAGATAAACCAGTATTAACTAAACTAATTATTTCATTAATATCAAACTTATATTAGTAAAAGTTATGCACGTAAAGCTACATCATGATTTTACTCGATAAATTGATTTTTAAATTTAAACGCGAATCTTTAATCGGTTTGATTGGATTTAACACACTTCATGATAACAGAGCAATTATAAAAATCATAAATGAAATTATAAAAATCATAAAAGACATTTTTAACTGAATAATGTCTTTATATGAATTTTAAAACACTGTAATCCTTGGTAGATAGAAGTAAAATGTATGTTTTTATATAAAAAAATAAAACACATTTTTTTCTTAGGTAATATAATTTATTTCATTATATAATAAGTACAAATATACTACTAATTGGTTTTTTACAGCTTTATGGAATCTCAAATCAGGGTTATCTTAGTTGATCAGGGTTTAAAAAAATTTAATTGCTTTCGTAAACTGCAAAAATTGTGGAGTATCCAGTGTCATCGTGAGATGTATTACATTGCATACTTGAATGTGGATACATGCAATCAAAACATAAATGTTTAATTTTCAGAATATTGGTAGAATTGCAAACGAATTACACCCTTTTCAATATCCGTTTCATTTGAATTCCTGTCATTTAATCATTAATTTCTCTCAGTAAAATCAGTCTAATTTACTTTTCTGAAAGAGGGAAACGCTAACTGCATTTAATTTAAACCCAGTTTGCAAATTTTTTTATCTCGGTAGTGTTTAGGATGTAATTATGGGCCTTGGATATAAATAAAGGACCCTTATATAATGGAAACTTCTCTGTGTCTACGTGTATCAAGTTAAAGTATTTTAATTTCGTAGTATATTCGTTTCGGTTGCTATTTTGACAATGAATTAGAAAAGCTTGCTTACAACAAACGTTTTTAATGAACGAGTTCTAAATATTAAATCATTGATGAGCTAAATCATTATTAATGGACGTTAATAATGGTGTAGGTATTGTTTTGTAAAAATAAAAAATATCCTTACAAATAATGTACATTAAATTCTTTTTAACCTGAAAATATTCTGACATTGATTCTAGTTTTAAAATACAAGCAAGTATACAGTTTTAATGATTGTTTATTGTTTGTATTAATTTTGTCTTTTCTTGAACCTTGTTGTTAGTTCATATAAGGAATGAAGTATTAAACAGTAAAAAAGAGAGATTTAATATACACAGAAGTGAACTATAGTCCAGGAGAAATAGCAGTTAAAAATGATCAAATAAATAAATGTTTTCTTACAGCAAAACTAATGGCACAATTTAGTCAAATACATCATAAATAAATAAAAAAAACCATAGGCTAGCAATCTACATTATATTATATTTTCTATGTAAAAAGGGTTTAGCGTCAAATAAATAAACAAATTAGATCGCACCTCTGGGTTCATGCATGCCAGCATGGTACCAGCAGGACTAAGTCACAAAACGAAAATGAGCGAATACTGTAATAGTTCATCTTATTAGTTCATTGGATTAGCATGAATTTATCATCAAATCAACCGTTCCTTTATTTGTTATTTACACTTAATTAATGTTAAATACTAAATTCTAATGTTTATAGTAGTCCAGTCGTATTACCTGATTGAAAAAATAAATGTTTTCTTACAGCAAACTAATGGCAAAATTTAGTCAAATACATCATAAATAAATAAAAAAAACCATTCCGAACCAAAATCGTCTATTAGGGGGTATAGGAGGGGTGGTTTTTAGGGGTGAAAATGGTTTTTTTGCAATTTGTGAGTAAACAATGCATCTTATTGAAAAAAGTTAAACGTAAAAGTTGTTGGAAATAAAAAAATCTACAACTTTTGTGGTAATCATTTTTGCCCCTAACCTCAAAAATTTCCCCAAAAAATTCAAAAAAACCGTTTTTTTTTTGTTTTTAATTTTTTTCTTTTACAAAAATGGTTCGATTGAGCTGAAAGTTTGATGAAATATACTTTGTGCTATTCTAAAAATACTGTATTTTTTTTCATTAAGAAATATTCAGCCGTTATAATAAAATTTCACTTTAAGAAAATATTTTGATAATTTTCAATCACCATTTTGAAACATTTTTTTTAATCAAAAAAGGTTCTCTGACGGCTCATTATTTTAGTTTTTTTGTCTATTTTGAAGAAATTAAATAAAAAATATGTAGTTTAATTGAAAAAACTGCAGAAAAATTGAAAATAAACAAAATATTGACATTTTTTATTATACATTGTATTATTTACGTGGAAAAATTGTTATTATTTATTTAAATTATAATTTTTTTATATCAGTGCTATTTGTAAGCATTAGGCAAAATAATAATGAATTATGCATAATTAACAACTACGTGGAAATTTTTAAATAAATCAAAAAAACAGGATTCGAGTCTTAGTAATTTTTTTTTAATTTGTATTTTCCATCATATATTTTTTATTTCTCTAAAATATTTTTTACAATTCTTATTGAAATTAATCAAGAAACCATTATTTCTTTCCAAAAGTTTTTTTTGAATATTTATGTTTTTTTTCAGTGATCTTAAAAATATAAATATATTTTTTTTCATATTTTACGTCATCTGATCGTGATTCATACCATATTCTACTCAATTTTTTCCCTGCTTTTTTAAAATGTAATGATTGTATCTCCTTTCATTGAAGGAAACACAAGATCGTTATCAAAACTATCACTCAATTTTTTTTTAATGTATTTAATGTTGGGATATCACCATCAAAATCTTCTTTAATTTCGTTAAGGGAAAATTGGCACTCGGATGAATTTTTTTAAAGTAATACACGCAGTAACTTATGAAATCTTTAGAATCTACACTCGCTGTATGTCTACAAGATGTTGAGCTTGTCCCATCATAAAAAGATGACATGCACCTATTATGATAATAAGCTTGAACTTCATCTGATTCTTTGAGAAAATTCAGTCTAACTAACAGACTTTTATTAAATGATTCTGAAACATCTCTTCCCTTTAAAGTTGATAAAATTTTTCATTAGTCTCAGCCTTCTGCATGCCGCGAAATGCTCTATTTTGGTTACAAGGTTCTTCACAAAAAACACAATGATGCTCAAAATTAAAATCACATGCTTCTTTCATAATCTTCTTCCCAATAGATTTTGATCGAGGTCTATTGTATGCTGGTCGACAACCATCATGAATGTGTGCTTCAGTCAATTTCTGAAATGTTTTGTACCGCTGATCTTTGCTTTGTTTACTTGACGAAATAAGAGTATCTATCCCTCGACTTTTTATTTTCACCAAATCTCCATCGCGGCTTTTACAAATGATACAAGAAGGTACCTTTTCCACCATTTACATGAGTCTATAAAATGCAGAGAGCACGATAAAATTAGTATACTGAAAATACGTAAAAATTACTAGATAAATAGCATGCGTAAAATTGTATGCACAGAGACAAAGATTTATGATCTGTATTATTTTTAATAATTTTTATTGAATAATTTGTATAACATTTTGTTTTGCGAAAGTTTTACTTACGATTTGTATTTTATATGGACAAAAATCTTGTAAATTGCTAATCACGAGGCTTATTTCACGACACTACTCCAATATAACTTGACTGACGACAAAGCAGCTGTTTATTGAATGCTTAGAAACATACTGAGACCCGTATAATAGAAGAATAAGGATTGACCCCGCCCTTTTACTTCAAGGACACTATTATATACCTGTACTATATATACCTGTAATCCAACTTTCACATTCAACAATGTTTCTAAATACTTTTTCAAAATATTCGAGAATTCTTCAACATTAAAAAAAATTATAATTTAAATAAATAATAACAATTTTTCCACGTAAATAATACAATGTATAATAAAAAATGTCAATATTTTGTTTATTTTCAATTTTTCTGCAGTTTTTTCAATTAAACTACATATTTTTTATTTAATTTCTTCAAAATAGACAAAAAAACTAAAATAATGAGCCGTCAGAGAACCTTTTTTGATTAAAAAAAATGTTTCAAAATGGTGATTGAAAATTATCAAAATATTTTTCTTAAAGTGAAATTTTTATTATAACGGCTGAATATTTCTTAATGAAAAAAAATACAGTATTTTTAGAATAGCACAAAGTATATTTCATCAAACTTTCAGCTCAATCGAACCATTTTTGTAAAAGAAAAAAATTAAAAACAAAAAAAAACGGTTTTTTGAATTTTTTGGGGAAATTTTTGAGGTTAGGGCAAAAATGATTACCACAAAAGTTGTAGATTTTTTTATTTCCAACAACTTTTACGTTTAACTTTTTTCAATAAGATGCATTGTTTACTCACAAATTGCAAAAAAACCATTTTCACCCTAAAAACCACCCCTCCTATACCCCCTAATAGACGATTTTGGTTCGGAATGGTTTTTTTTATTTATTTATGATGTATTTGACTAAATTTTGCCATTAGTTTGCTGTAAGAAAACATTTATTTTTTCAATCAGGTAATACGACTGGACTACTATAAACATTAGAATTTAGTATTTAACATTAATTAAGTGTAAATAACAAATAAAGGAACGGTTGATTTGATGATAAATTCATGCTAATCCAATGAACTAATAAGATGAACTATTACAGTATTCGCTCATTTTCGTTTTGTGGACTTAGTCCTGCTGGTACCATGCTGGCATGCATGAACCCAGAGGTGCGATCTTAATTTGTTTATTTTATTTGACGCTAAACCCTTTTTACATAGAAAATATAATATAATGTAGATTGCTAGCCTTATCAATAAAATAAGAACAAATTATACAATTAAATGTAACTTGGCAATGACTTAATGGTTAAGTGCTAGATTGACAATACTATAAATAGATAATAATACTCATTATATTGTAAACTTTAACAAGATTAACTAAACAAATAGTTGTTTAATTTAATTTTATCTTTCTACTAAATTAGGAAATTGTAGTTCTTACAGGGATTGTATCCCCATTTCATTCCCTTATGCTAGTTGATATTCATGATAAATGTAACTAAAACATGTATTGCAATTAAGTATTTTATTAGGAAAATCACATAATTACACACTAATATTAAAGCTTTTAAATAATACCCACATTTAAAAAATAAACTGCAAACTTGAGCACAGTGATTAACCTTAAAAATCTTGATATCTGAGCAGAATTTGTCTTAGTATTCCATATACAACACTTAGTTGTCAAGATAAACAAATATACAGAACAGAT
>NW_025780666.1:0-18787 GCF_021130785.1 Homalodisca vitripennis
AAATGTTTAGTTTTGACGTTGCTTTTTTGAATTTAGAAATGTTGCGCAAATTGAAACAGGCAGTAGAAAAAAACTGTACTACATTTTATTTGAATTAATTTATATAAATAGATATAATATAAATATTTTTGGGATACGAATAATGTCTCACAGAGCTACAGTCAAAGATATACTCACATCACGCATGAAACAACTAAATGGCAAATTCAAAGTTCTTTTTTAAGTACACATCAAAGAAGAAACCTCATATCTAATAATGGAATGTGATATGGCATCTGAATCAAAGACGGGTTTCCATTAGTATAATGATGTTGGTTTGTGGTTTTGTGTGTACACACAGTTATAATAATATGGACCACAAGTAGAACTTTGTGTATTTGTCCTTCTGTAAATTGACATGTTGTTGTAAAAATTCTTGTTATTATTGGATTATATTCGTCTGCTTGCTTAAATATGAATTATTGAATATTGATTCATTAGAATTTACACTATGCACGGGTATTACGATCCTCGCATATGAAAATCCACCTCGAATCTATTACCAAAACCATACTCGACCGTTTCTGTCATATATATTCAACTGTTATGGGAAGTTCATGACGCACATCAAGCATAGGCTTCAAAGGATTCTATAATGTTTAAATAGGTATCACTTTTGTAAGATGCATCGTTGGTGGGTTTTAAAGATCAAGTATTTAAACATAGATTTTAATTACATATTTTAGAGTAGGTCCTGGTGAATACTTATAAATATTTATTAAGAGCCAGTTGGTATTTCTGTTTTGTCACCTTTTTTGCCTAGACTTGAGCTCTACATTTTTACTTGGTTATTTTACAGGAGTTTATCGAATATAACATACCTTAAAATTTCCCATATAAATGTCTCATTGAACATTATTACACTGTATTGGTTATATGTAATAAGAATATTTTAATGAAAATGTGCTACGTGTAATTAATAACTTCAATAATAGTATTATTATCAGTCTTTTTTTCGATGAATAAAATAAACGATTATAAACTTATTTGCCTTTTACAGTTCACGACCATATTATTAATATTACAATTGAAGTTTTCATACACACAGCACAGCACAGCTTGTGTCAGTCAGGTCAAACTATTATTATATTTTATCTAGAATATATTTACTGCACAATGTACAAAAAAACAATTCCAGTTAAAGGAATTGCCGGTAATCATATTCTATCGCTACCATGATGTTTGCATAGCACCAATATATCCCTAGGCTTTAATATATTGTCCAAAATGATCAACTGTATATGAATGAATTCGAGTGGAGCAACATTACTTGTTCATCCTTGGAAACATCCTTATTTTGTAATGAGTCGTTGAGCCTTTTATACTTTCTACACGCTCTTATTTTATTTCCCCCAAAATTTTCCACTTAAGTACTTTTAGCAAATAAAACGCTTGTTACATTTATTATATTCCAAATTGTCCTCATACATATTATATCAAACTGATTTATCGTGTAACATAGCTAACTAGATTCATTTTATTTTCTAAACTGTATGAATAATTAGAACAAAAATTGTACACTGTGATGATTGATATTACTAATGACATTAAATTTAAATTTGAATAGTAAATTTAATATTAGTAAAGTACTAAATTAGTAAAGTTACTCCTTAAATAACTAAATTTCTATAACAAGTTAACAGTGCATTTATGTATTATTATGTATTTAACCTTCCTTATTACAACTCCTTGTTTAAGATTTAGGTATTTTAAGTATTTATGAGCAGCTAATAACTGATATTTCAGTATTAAACATTGTCAATTATGGAAATACGTATGATCCAAGTAGTAGCCTGTCGTCTGGTGGAAGCAATATTTGTGTCATCGGTCCACCTGTTAAGTCTATTTACCACAAATTTTTGAACTAGAATTCTGCCCTCACCCTCTTTCTCACTCTCTCTCTTCACCCCCCTCTCCTTCACCCCACCTCTCTCTCTTCAAATCCTTGTCTAATGAATTATACGATTTTTATTAGTAAGGGTCAGTAATGTCTCAAAGTTAAGTAATGTACCAAATCCTGTATGAGACTTATCGATTTTGATCAGTAATGTCGACGTAGTATTGCATCGACTGACTCTTACAGAAAATGGGGCCATGGAGTCTTATGTACATTGGGATCTTAAGAGAGGGTGTTTAAATCCTGTATGAGGACCTATCGTTATTGATCAGCAATGTCGACGTTGTATTGCATCGACTGACCTATTACAGAAATGGGGGCACATGGAGTCTTATGTACAATGGGGATTCTTAAGAGAGGGGTGTTTCAACATCCTGTATGAGACCTATCGATATTGATCAGTAATGTCGACGTAGTCATTGCATAGACTGACTCTTTACAGAAATGGGTGTCATAAAATTCTTATAGAGTGTGGGATCTTTATGAGTGAGTGTTTCAAAATCCTGTATGTAGAAATTTCGATTTTGTTCAGTAATGTCGACGTAGTATTGTATCAACCGACTCCTTACAGAAACGGTTTCATAGATTCTTGATCGTAGAGTGGGATCTTATGAGGGTGGGGTTGTTCAAATCCTGTATGAGACCTATCGTGTTTGATCAGTTATGTACTCTTTGTATTGTAACGACTTACTTCGTTTCATAAATGGCAAAATAAAGGCTTACAGGGAGTCAGGCCTGTAATGTCATAAAAAATACTAAATATTGATCCTTCTATATTTTAATTCTTTGTAAGATGAGGGACGTAAGTAAGTTATCTAAACACGGACTTCGTCATCTATGCGGGCCTCATCAACACATGTAATGAGAGGGGTGTGAGGGGGGGTTTATTAACATATTGCATGACAATTCCTCATAATAAATATATATTTATTGTTACTGATAATTGGGTCGCGGTGATGTACGTATAAACATAGACACAAGATTGAAAAATGCCAGAATTCAAAACTTATGCTGGTCTGGCATTGATATAATATCACCACCGGAAACAGTGCTGCCTGTAACGTAAACTATACGGCGATAAATTTTGATTTTATTTAATAATCCGTATCACAGGGAATTTGAACCGTACCTCGAAACAAGAAATGTGGACATATTGGACTATACGTTATGCTTTCTACTGCGGCGAGGAATCCTATTAGTCATGAGTTACAGAACGTGCGCCCCTTACTGGGCGAGTAATGAGCGTAGATTAGTTAGACCAGGCTCAAGGGTAGCTAATTAAGTGTTCATAAATACAGAGGGACTAACATTTTCAGGCTTTATACCTTGCTATAAGCTTTTTATCTCTTGCGTAACTTGAGGCTAACTAGTTTATGATTATTTGTGGTTTTAGCCAATGAAGGAAGCCCTTATGCACTCAAAGGGGACCCGTGTGAGCTATGAGGGTTGAGGCAGGCTTGGACCCATATGCGTCCACATGAGGACTTCACATTGAGTGTTTCCATATTGACAGGTACAATACGGCTATGAAGTATTTCGTGGTTCCAATTGCTTTATACTTAAAGTTTATAACTTTTAACCATAGCTACTCAATTTTGTCATAAATATCTTAAAAATTTACAATTTATTTGTAAGAAACACGAATAATATCATTTTAAAAACTAATAAAGGATTAGAAGTGTCGTTTTTTTAATTGAAGGACCTTTGTTAAAAAACATGTTATAAACTCGATTATGTTTAGTTCAGGAATATAAGTTGAATGTTAATATAAATTCCTTTTTATTATTTATTCATACGCATTTCGTTTAAAATTGTTTAAAACTCTTTAAGCAATAGAAAATTTTAAGTAAAAAAAAGTATTGGTTGCAATATGTATATTCCTCATAGGCAATGTACGGAATAAATAAATGAATCTAAAATTGTAGTCAACAAATGTTTTCTACAAAAAATTAAAACACTAAACCTAATGCTTTAAATAAAAAGTATTATGGGGCATTTATGAGATATGTAAACATAAATAAAAATAGTAAAAACTCAAAACAAACCGTGTATTAAAAATTCATATGTTTTTAAAGCTAAAGGAAGTTGTTTATCGTAAACAACTTAACTAATTTTAAAATATCAAAAACATTTGAAAAATTTTATGTTGAGATTTTGTCAGTTTTTCACAAAAAAGTTAAAGGTATACATGAAATAAAAATATATAATCTTGAAATAAACATAATTTTACAAGTTTATTTCACTTCAGTTTATGCAAAAAAATTTAGGTGCAAGTTGAGAGGTTTTAAATAACAATTTAATAGATTTAGACACAATCCACACTAATTTTCAGATACTACAATTTTTCATCATTGTAATAGAATTCTAAAATATATATTTTCACCACTGATAATGTAAAAATATCTTTCAGAAATTTGAAAATTTGATAGGAGAATCATTTACTAAAACATTCCAAAAAATAAGGCTGCTGTAATTTCGGATAAAGATTTGATAAAGCAACCCATGCTGAACTCGTATTATCTGTTGACAGGAATAATCGTTTTATGATAGCAATCAAGATTTTCAAGTATGATAGCTTCGTAAACAGCAACGAAGACTGTTTACTAAGCAAAAGTCGAAGGCCATTCACCTTAAGTCAATACTCATCCTTTGCTTACTTTATAGCGGAGTGTCTTGCGCAACGGCAAGTTGTAAACGAAACTGTCTGATAGTCGAAAATGTATTTTCTAACTCTAGTGGTAATATTTTATAAAAGTACATTTTTGTTAAAATCTTTCAATGTTTTAAATAAACATAACTATATATATATATATATATATATACTATATATATATATATATATATATATAATGATATATATATTTAATATATATAATATATATTATATTATAATGCAAAAATATTTTTTGTTAAGGCTCTACTACATATTGACAATAATAATCCTGCAATTTATTACTGTGTTTGACATGATTGATGCAGTGAATCCACGCTTATAAACATTGCGTACTTACATACAAATGTTCATAATAAATATTATTCTTCCATTATGTCGATCTATGTAATTATTTATGTAATTGATATTTAACATTATGTATCAATTTGAATTAAGAATTACAACTCTCACTAAACTGAATGTTAACTTGCCATCCACTAATTTAATATACGTATTTTAAATTTCTCAATAATTTTATTCATGGCCGTAAAACCTCAAACGGTAAAAGTTTCTGGAACGGTGGAGGAGCTAAGCATACTAAAATTTAACGGAAGTTCCCAATGCTAAAGTTGTAGTTATAGTTACAGTCCACAGTAGGGGGCACATTTACAGTGTTAGGTTTAAAAGATTTTGAAAAGGCTTAATAAAATTTTTTCTTAAGGGGTAGATGTAAGCCATATACCTGCTCATGTTAATTTTCATATATTTATGTTCCTTTCTTCTCAAGAACTTTGATACTAAACGAATTGGAATTTTTAGCACTTCTAAAACATACTATTATTACACAAGCCCTGCCAACTTTTAAAGATGTTCAATCAATATTTTTGGCTTTAGAAATTTTTTACAAGGAGTACTCAATATTTTTATTAATTATTTGTTTTTAAAAAAAATTTTATTTTTTTTTATTTTGACCTAGACTATATGAAAGTGGCAGGGATTGTATCGAATAGCGTACGTTATATATATGATATAAATTTCATTGAGATTGGACAACTAGTTCCTGAGCTAAAAGGAACATTTATGTCAAAAAAGTAAATTTTCGGTAATTCACAAAAATACTTTTATGTATACAAAAATATGATTGGAAACAGATACCTTTAAAAACATTCCTGCTTCATAGTCTTGTTCCTTGGCCTTTTCATCATCAATTAGTTTTATTCCTCAACAATCTTGCCCGATTTCCTAGCTTGCTTTGTCTCTTTCTTCACCAGCTTTTTCGGCTTTCCTCACTCGGTCCTCATCAATCTGACGTAGGGTATTAAAACACAGTTTTGGCCTAGCTTTATACCTAGATCATTAAGTACTTTTATTCTGCCTTGACTTTCCTTCATTAAAAAGTAATAATAATACTGTCAAAAACACCAAATCTTAGTGTTTGCAGGACTACAAAATTTAATTTAGGTATACGCGTCCTACAACACAGAATTAAAAACATTCTGTGTTTTGACCCATGGAGACATTTTTAAGCAGGTCTGGTGAAAATAATCTTATTAAAAAATAATATTTAAGTAATATTTAAAAGTGCAAGTTATGTTTATTAAAATGGCTCAAAAACAATATCCTATCGTTCAGAACGGCTTCGATACGTGCTGTCCACGGATCCGAGCGCCCGACTAGCATGTTTATAATTTTTTTTTATGCATATAAATATAACCCAAATATATATGTATTATATAAACTCACTGAACTCAAGAAAATCTATACTTTAAGATAAAAAATATAAAAAAAATATTGATTTTTTTTACAATATAGGCGTACATCTCACCTTAATTTTAACTCTGTAAGTAAATTTTCATGCATCAAATTTCATACCCTTGAGTCTTCATTTTTTTACTTAGTATTTATTTTTTAACTGATCGTAATGAGCGTCATAATTTTAAAGATATTTGTATTCATTCCATGTTTACAAAATGTATTGCAATGTTGATTGATTTCAAGTATTACCCTTTTTATTGGCAATTTTAACCAAATATAACAACTGCCGTATGAGCTGTAGGTTTGTTTTCTCTGTGGGGAGGAGGACATCAATTTCAGAACAATTTGATTCAAATTTAAGACCGATGTTGATCAATTGTAGGACGGAGTTACGTATCAAGGGAGCCCAGCTATGGGTGTAAATCAACGAAGGGATGGTCAAACACAATTGTACCTAATCTAAATAAGTGTTACATTAACCAGTTTCCTCCAGAATGTAAAAGGACAGGCAGCACATCAAAAGTGATGGAAATTCTTAGAGAAGCTGAAAACGTCATTCATATTTTCTTGGTGGACCGGAGAAAAGCTCAGATAAGACTTCTGGAATACAAAAACAATCAGAATCTGGGAGCATTTTGCCATATAACATGTTGAATGGATTGTTGAAAAACCTTTAGAATATTTTGGGCACTGTGTTTTTCTGAGGAACCGAAATCTATAATGAGTGAGTTAGTTAATCTTCCATTTTCTGCAGTTGAAAACCTTTACTGGAAAACAGAAAGTTTCGGAAGTTAGTGTGGTAGCTCCATTGTCGGAACAAAAAAAACTAAAATCATCGGCATAGTATACCAATGGCGCACTGTAGTGGATACGGTGGTTATCGCGCGATAACGGAATCAAGCAAAACGTTCGGAGCGTGGCTGCTGCTTGGATGGGTTGGGACCGCTGAGCGGATCATGTCCTCTGCACATGCAGCCCGCTTCTGCCCGGCCCCATTGGTGGTAGTTCGGATAGAGTCATCCATCATCTGGATGTAATTTTATGCCTTGCACGTCTACGGGCAGGTACTACCTGGCACCACAAACATCCATCCTGCGGATGTTTACAACAGAACGTATTTGATTGCATCTTGCTGTATTTCTATTTGCGTTGAAAAACCTCTTTCAGGGAAACTATGAAATCATGGCTTTTAATGTACCTTGGTTGGTGAGATACCAGTGATATTTTGTGAAAGGATGTACCATGGACTGACTGCTGGCAGTTCCAGCAGTGATGACGGAAAAATACATCATCTCTACTGTATTCGTGTTTAGTTAAACGCCAAACTCACTGGAGTGTCCAACCCTATTAATTAAAAAAGGACAAGTGTTCTACCATTTGACAACCAAACTTAGAGGAGGACGAAAAGAGATCAGAGTAAGATGAGTTAATATACCGAATTAAAGGACCAATTCTACTACGTTTTGACAGTTTATAGAGTATGTTATATAAAAGGTGAAAGACATGATATTACAGGGAAATCAATCGCAAGCTAGAAGAACTGCATAGCTGTATGCTTCGTGGGTTAAACTTTTATAAGCTATTAAGTAACAAGCAAAGTTCCAAAGTTATTTTTTAGTTAAATATTGTCAAAAAAACATAACTTTACAATTCATCAAAACTCCAAAAATTTATATAAAAAACAGTTATATATGTTTAGGGCATGTAACACAGATGTTTGGAGAAGAGTCATTGTTAAAAACGATATAAGATATGCGAGTAAAGAATTATTTTTTATTCAAACAATTTCAAATTTATCTTCAGATAGATAATCCATTTATATCTTATATGTATGTATATGTCCTCAAGAACAGAATCAAAGTGGACTGTCTTTTATTAAGCAAGAAAGCTATTTTATTCGTATATAATGGGGCTAACCAGAGGGAGGATAACGAAACATTAAATCCGATAGCAATTAAATTAATCTGAGCTAATCTAGTTTCGTGGTGATCATGAGATAATAAAGAATATATATCATCACATCCAAACAGATGGGATTATGAAAAATGTTAATGGTTATTGCTAGAATCAGGTATACTTAATTATTTTTCCTCTCTCAGTTTTTAATGCGCTCCTACCAACTTTAGTTGTCAAGCCAAGTCTGGTTATACACGTAACCGTATTATACGGCTTGGGTAAGGATGGATTTCAATGTGAATGATTAGTTTAGCTCCAGGGTTTTTAATCTGGGTACGAAACTATGTATATAGGGTTCTTTGGCCTTCTTTCGTCGCCGAACGTTTTTGTATCTCTAGAGGACTAAAATAATTCCCGATTTCGAAGAGGTCATGTTCTGTGACTAACTGAGTTTACACTCAAATTTACAACACCAGAAAAATTATAAGTTTAGCGTATATTCCTAAAGTTATTTTAAAAACGGCATATTTACAGTATTAGTTTGACAATGGACAAGAACTAATCCACCACGCTAGTAGCACCAAAACAGCAAACCATATAAGTTATTGGTTGTAACGTCTAGCTTATACCAAATCTACATTTTAAATCCTATAATAGCTGATAACGAAACCTAAGGATTTGCACTGGGAACGTGGTTTTAATTTTACTAAGAGGATGTTGAGTTGACCTCTGAATGTAACTAATAATTTTAAAGTTCAGTGGCAGTAAAGTTCTACCGAAATGTTACAATCATCAGACAAATGGAGTATTGGGACGCTTGTAATCACAGCACACTGTTCTCCCAACTCTTGGCCAGCATTAGTGAATTTGTTGTAAGGTTCTTGTTATGTACGTGTAATCTGTTGCGTGTTATCACAGCACACTGTTTCTCCCAACTCTTGGGCCAGCATTAGTGAAATTTGTGTAAGGTTCTTGTTATGTAGATGTAATTTGTCGCGTATAATCACAGCGCACTGTTCTCACTTCCAACTCTTGAGGGCGCAGCATTAGTGAATTTGTGTAAGGTTCTCGTTATGTACGTGTAATCTGTCGCGTGTAATCACAGCACACTGGTTCTCCCAACTCTTGGGCCAGCATTAGTGAATTTGTGTAAGGTTCTTGTTATGTAGATGTGTAATTTGTCGCGTGTAATCACACAGCACACTGGTTTTCTTCCAACTCTTGGGCCAGCATTAGTGAATTTGTGTAAGGTTTCTCGTTATGTACGTGTAATCTGTCTGTCGCGTGTAATCCACAGCACACTGGTTTCTCCCAACTCTTGGGCCCAGCATTAGTGAATTTGTGTAAGGTTCTCGTTATGTACGTGTAATCTGTCGCGTATAATCACAGCGCACTGTTTCTCCCCAACTCGTGGGCCAGTATTAGTGAATTTGTGTAAGGTTCTTGTTATGTATGATGTAATCTGTCGCGTGTAATCACAGCGCACTGGTTCTCTCCAACTCGTGGGCCAGCATTAGTGAATTTGTGTAAGGTTCTTGTTGTGTAGATGTAATATTTCGCGTGTATAATCACAGCACACTGTTTCTCCCAACTATTGGGCCAGTATTAGTGAATTTGTGTAAGGTTCTTGTTATGTACGTGTAATCTGTCGCGTGTAATCACAGCAGACTGTTTCTCCCAACTCTTAGGCCAGTATTAGTGAATTTGCGTAAGGTTCTTGTTATGTACGTGTAATCTGTCGTGTGTAATCACAGCAGACTGTATCTCCCAACTCTTGGGCCAGCATTAGTGAATTTGTGTAAGGTTCTTGTTGTGTAGATGTAATATTTCGTGTATAATCACAGCACACTGTTTCTCCTAATTCTTGGGTCAGCATTAGTGAATTTGTGTAAGGTTCTTGTTATGTACGTGTAATCTGTCGCGTGTAATCACAGCACACTGGTTCTCCCAAACTCTTGGGCCAGCATTAGTGAATTTGTGTAAGGCTTGTTATTATGTACGTGTAATCTGTCTCGTGTAATCACAGCACACTGGTTCTCCCAACTCTTGGGCCAGTATTAGTGAATTTGTGTAAGGTTCTCGTTATGTACGTGTAATCTATCGCGTGTAATCACAGCACACTGGTTCTCCCAACTATTGGGCCAGTATTAGTGAATTTGCGTAAGGTTGTTATTATGTACGTGTAATCTGTCTCGTGTAATGACAGCACACTGGTTCTCCCAACTCTTGGGCCAGTATTAGTGAATTTGTGTAAGGTTCTCGTTATGTACGTGTAATCTATCGCGTGTAATCACAGCACACTGGTTCTCCCAACTATTGGGCCAGTATTAGTGAATTTGCGTAAGGTTGTTATTATGTATGTGGTAATCTGTCTCGTGTAATGACAGCACACTGGTTCTCCCAACTCTTGGGCCAGTATTAGTGAATTTGTGTAAGGTTCTCGTTATGTACGTGTAATCTGTCGCGTGTAATCACAGCACACTGGTTCTCCCAACTATTGGGCCAGTATTAGTGAATTTGTGTAAGGTTCTCGTTATGTACGTGTAATCTGTCGCGTGTAATCACAGCAGACTGTTTCTCCCAACTCTTAGGCCAGTATTAGTGAATTTGCGTAAGGTTCTTGTTATGTACGTGTAATCTGTCGTAGTGTAATCACAGCATACTGTATCTCCCAACTCTTGGGCCAGCATTAGTGAATTTGTGTAAGGTTCTTGTTATGTACGTGTAATCTGTCGCGTGTAATCACAGCACACTGGTTCTCCCAACTCTTAGGCCAGTATTAGTGAATTTGCGTAAGGTTCTTGTTATGTACGTGTAATCTGTCGTGTGTAATCACAGCAGACTGTTTCTCCCAACTCTTGGGCCAGCATTAGTGAATTTGTGTAAGGTTCTTGTTATGTACGTGTAATCTGTCGTGTGTAATCACAGCATACTGTATCTCTCAACTCTTGGACCAGCATTAGTGAATTTGTGTAAGGTTCTTGTTGTGTAGATGTAATATTTCGTGTATAATCACAGCACACTGTTTCTCCTAATTCTTGGGTCAGCATTAGTGAATTTGTGTAAGTTTCTTGTTATGTACGTGTAATCTGTCGCGTGTAATCACAGCACACTGGTTCTCCCAACTCTTGGGCCCAGCATTAGTGAATTTGTGTAAAGGTTTCTTGTTATGTACGTGTAATCTGTCGCGTGTAATCACAGCACACTGGTTTCTCCCAACTCTTGGGCCAGTTAGTGAATTTGTGTAAGGTTCTTCGTTATGTACGTGTAATCTGTCGGTTGTAATCACAGCACTGTATCTCCCAAACTCTTGGGCCAGCATTAGTGAATTTGTGTAAGGTTCTTGTTATGTACGTGTAATCTGTCGCGTGTAATCACAGCACACTGGTTTCTCCCAACTCTTGGGCCAGTATTAGTGAATTTGTGTAAGGTTCTCGTTATGTACGTGTAATCTGTTCGCGTGTTAATCACAGCACACTGGTTCTCTCCCAACTCTTGGGCCAGTATTAGTGAATTTGTGTAAGGGTTTCTCGTTATGTACGTGTAATCTATCGCGTGTAATCACAGCACACTGGTTCTCCCAACTATTTGGGCCAGTATTAGTGAATTTGTGTAAGGTTGTTATTATGTACGTGTAATCTGTCTCGTGTAATGACAGCACACTGGTTCTCCCAACTCTTGGGCCAGTATTAGTGAATTTGTGTAAGGTTCTCGTTATGTACGTGTAATCTGTATCGCGTGTAATCACAGCACAACTGGTTCTCCCAACTCTTGGGCCAGTATTAGTGAATTTGCGTAAGGTTCTCGTTATGTACGTGTAATCTGTCTCGTGTAATCACAGCACACTGGTTCTCCCAAACTCTTGGGCCAGTATTAGTGAATTTGTGTAAGGTTCTCGTTATGTACGTGTAATCTGTCGCGTGTAATCACAGCACACTGGTTCTCCCAACTAACTCTTGGGCCAGTATTAGTGAATTTGTGTAAGTTCTCGTTATGTACGTGTAATCTGTCGGCGTGTAATCACAGCAGACTGTTTCTCCTCCCAACTCTTGGGCCAGTATTAGTGAATTTGCATAAGGTTCTTGTTATGTACGTGTAAATCTGTCGTGTGTAATCACAGCACACTGGGTATCCTCCCCAAATTTTTTTTTTTTTTTTTTTTTTTTTTTTTTTTTTTTTTTTTTTTTTTTTTTTTTTTTTTTTTTTTTTTTTTTTTTTTTTTTTTTTTTTTTTTTTTTTTTTTTTTTTTTTTTTTTTTTTTTTTTTTTTTTTTTTTTTTTTTTTTTTTTTTTTTTTTTTTTTTTTTTTTTTTTTTTTTTTTTTTTTTTTTTTTTTTTTTTTTTTTTTTTTTTTTTTTTTTTTTTTTTTTTTTTTTTTTTTTTTTTTTTTTTTTTTTTTTTTTTTTTTTTTTTTTTTTTTTTTTTTTTTTTTTTTTTTTTTTTTTTTTTTTTTTTTTTTTTTTTTTTTTTTTTTTTTTTTTTTTTTTTTTTTTTTTTTTTTTTTTTTTTTTTTTTTTTTTTTTTTTTTTTTTTTTTTTTTTTTTTTTTTTTTTTTTTTTTTTTTTTTTTTTTTTTTTTTTTTTTTTTTTTTTTTTTTTTTTTTTTTTTTTTTTTTTTTTTTTTTTTTTTTTTTTTTTTTTTTTTTTTTTTTTTTTTTTTTTTTTTTTTTTTTTTTTTTTTTTTTTTTTTTTTTTTTTTTTTTTTTTTTTTTTTTTTTTTTTTTTTTTTTTTTTTTTTTTTTTTTTTTTTTTTTTTTTTTTTTTTTTTTTTTTTTTTTTTTTTTTTTTTTTTTTTTTTTTTTTTTTTTTTTTTTTTTTTTTTTTTTTTTTTTTTTTTTTTTTTTTTTTTTTTTTTTTTTTTTTTTTTTTTTTTTTTTTTTTTTTTTTTTTTTTTTTTTTTTTTTTTTTTTTTTTTTTTTTTTTTTTTTTTTTTTTTTTTTTTTTTTTTTTTTTTTTTTTTTTTTTTTTTTTTTTTTTTTTTTTTTTTTTTTTTTTTTTTTTTTTTTTTTTTTTTTTTTTTTTTTTTTTTTTTTTTTTTTTTTTTTTTTTTTTTTTTTTTTTTTTTTTTTTTTTTTTTTTTTTTTTTTTTTTTTTTTTTTTTTTTTTTTTTTTTTTTTTTTTTTTTTTTTTTTTTTTTTTTTTTTTTTTTTTTTTTTTTTTTTTTTTTTTTTTTTTTTTTTTTTTTTTTTTTTTTTTTTTTTTTTTTTTTTTTTTTTTTTTTTTTTTTTTTTTTTTTTTTTTTTTTTTTTTTTTTTTTTTTTTTTTTTTTTTTTTTTTTTTTTTTTTTTTTTTTTTTTTTTTTTTTTTTTTTTTTTTTTTTTTTTTTTTTTTTTTTTTTTTTTTTTTTTTTTTTTTTTTTTTTTTTTTTTTTTTTTTTTTTTTTTTTTTTTTTTTTTTTTTTTTTTTTTTTTTTTTTTTTTTTTTTTTTTTTTTTTTTTTTTTTTTTTTTTTTTTTTTTTTTTTTTTTTTTTTTTTTTTTTTTTTTTTTTTTTTTTTTTTTTTTTTTTTTTTTTTTTTTTTTTTTTTTTTTTTTTTTTTTTTTTTTTTTTTTTTTTTTTTTTTTTTTTTTTTTTTTTTTTTTTTTTTTTTTTTTTTTTTTTTTTTTTTTTTTTTTTTTTTTTTTTTTTTTTTTTTTTTTTTTTTTTTTTTTTTTTTTTTTTTTTTTTTTTTTTTTTTTTTTTTTTTTTTTTTTTTTTTTTTTTTTTTTTTTTTTTTTTTTTTTTTTTTTTTTTTTTTTTTTTTTTTTTTTTTTTTTTTTTTTTTTTTTTTTTTTTTTTTTTTTTTTTTTTTTTTTTTTTTTTTTTTTTTTTTTTTTTTTTTTTTTTTTTTTTTTTTTTTTTTTTTTTTTTTTTTTTTTTTTTTTTTTTTTTTTTTTTTTTTTTTTTTTTTTTTTTTTTTTTTTTTTTTTTTTTTTTTTTTTTTTTTTTTTTTTTTTTTTTTTTTTTTTTTTTTTTTTTTTTTTTTTTTTTTTTTTTTTTTTTTTTTTTTTTTTTTTTTTTTTTTTTTTTTTTTTTTTTTTTTTTTTTTTTTTTTTTTTTTTTTTTTTTTTTTTTTTTTTTTTTTTTTTTTTTTTTTTTTTTTTTTTTTTTTTTTTTTTTTTTTTTTTTTTTTTTTTTTTTTTTTTTTTTTTTTTTTTTTTTTTTTTTTTTTTTTTTTTTTTTTTTTTTTTTTTTTTTTTTTTTTTTTTTTTTTTTTTTTTTTTTTTTTTTTTTTTTTTTTTTTTTTTTTTTTTTTTTTTTTTTTTTTTTTTTTTTTTTTTTTTTTTTTTTTTTTTTTTTTTTTTTTTTTTTTTTTTTTTTTTTTTTTTTTTTTTTTTTTTTTTTTTTTTTTTTTTTTTTTTTTTTTTTTCTCCCCAACCTTGCGCCAGCATTAGTGAATTTTTGTAAGGTTCTTTTATTTTAACGGTGTAATCACAGCACACTGGTTCTCCCCCAAATCTTGGGGCCCGTATTAGTGAATTTGTGTAAGGTTCTCGTTTTGTAAGTGTAATCTACGCGTGTAAACAAGCACCCCTGGTTCTCCCCAACTATTTGGGGCCTATTAGTGAATTTGCGTAAGGGTTTTTATATGTACGTGTAATCTGTCTCTTTAAAACGCACACTGTTCTCCCAACTCTTGGGCCAGTATTAGTGAATTTGTGTAAATTTCTCTTAGTACTGTAATCTACGCGTGAATCACAGCAGACTGTTTTTTTTCCCAACTCTTGGGCCAGCATTTTGAATTTGTGTAAAGGGTTTTTGTTATTACTTAATCTGTCGTTGTAATCACAGCCTACGGGATCTCCAACTCTTGGGCCAGCATTATGAATTTTTGAAGGTTCTTGTTTTGTAGATGTAAAAATTTTGTGTATAACACATTACCTGTTTATCCCAACTCTGGGCCATATTATGAATTTTCTAAGGTTTTTTTATGTACGTGTACCGTCCCGGTAAAACAGCAACTGTTCCCCAAAATCTTGGGCCCTATTTTGAATTTGTTAATTCTTGTTTGTAAAGGGAAATTTTTCGTGTTTTCACGCACACTTTTCCCAATTTTTGGTTAATTAGTGAATTTGTTAAGGTTCTTTGTTATGACGTGTAATCTGTCGCGTGTAATCACAGCACCTGGTTCTCCCAACTCTTGGGCCAGCTTAGGAATTTGTGTAAGGTTTTTGTTATTACGTGTAATCTTCGGTGTAATCACAGCCAACTGGTTCCCCCAACTTTGGGCCAGATTATGAATTTTTTGTAAGTTTCTGTTTGTATGTAATTTCCCTGTAAAACAGCACACTGGGTTTCCCAATCTTGGGCCCCATTAGTGATTTTTGTAAAATTTTTGTTATGTACTGTAATCTGTCGCGTGTAATCACAGCAACGTTTTTCCAATTTTTGGGCAGCATTAGTGAATTTGGTAAGGTTTTATTTTGTCGTGTAATCTTCCGTGTAATCACAGCAACTGTTTTCCCCTCCCCAAACCCTTTGGGAGATTAGTGAATTTTTGTAAGGTTCTTTTTTGTACGTAAAAACTGCGGGGTAATTACACAACTGATCTCCCAAATTTGGGGCCCGATTAGGAAAATTTTTGGGAAAAGGGTTTTTAAGTACGTGTAAAACTGTCCGTGTAATACAGCAGACTGGTTTTTCCCACTCTTGGCCCCGTAATATGAATTTTTTAAGGTTTTTTATGTACGTTAATTTGCTTTAATCACGCAAACGGTTCCCCAACTTTGGGGGCCCCCAAATTGGAATTTTGTAAGGTTTGTTATGTACGTTAACTGTCGTGTGTAACCAGCAACCCCGTTTTTTCCCCAACCCCTTTGGCCAGATTATGATTTTTGTAAGGTTCCGTTATGTACGTGTAATCTGTCGGTGTAATCCAGCAACTTTTCTCCCCAAACCCTTGGCCAGATTAGTGAATTTGGGTAAGGTTTTTTGTTTGAGTTAATTGTTGTGTTAATCACAGCTACTGTACTCCAATCTTGGGCCGCATTATGAATTTTTTGGGAAGGGTTTTTGTTATTACGGGGTTTTGTCGGTTTAATCACAGCACACGGTTCTTTCCCCCCTCTTGGCCAATTAGTGAATTTTTTCGTGGCTTTTTTATTACGGTAATCTGTCGGGGTAATACAGCAACGTTTCTCCCAACTCTTGGGGCCCGATTTGTGAATTTTTTGTAAGGGGCTTGTTAGTACGTGTAATTTCGGTGTAATCACAGCAACTGTTTTTTCCCAACCCTTTTGGCCAGATTTGTGAATTTGTGTAAGTTCTTGTTTGGGAGGTAATATTTCGGTTTAAACACGCAACTTTTTCTCCAATTTTTGGTCAGATTAGTGAATTTTTTGTAAGGTTCTTGTTATGTACGTAATCTGTCGGTGAAAAAAACAACTGGTTCTCCCAACTCTTGGGGCCCCAATTTTGAATTTGGTAAGGTTTTTTTTTAGTTAATTTTCCCTGTAAAACACACACACGGTTTTTTCCCCCCTCTTGGGTGATTTGTGAATTTTGTAAGGTTCTGTTAGGGACTGTAATCATCGCGTGTAATCACAGCACACTGGGGTTTTCCCCCCTATTGGGCCTATTAGTGAATTTGGTAAGGGTTTTTTATGTAACGTGAATCTGTCCGTTTAAAAACAGCACACTGGGGTTTTCCCAACTTTGGGCCCGTATTAGGAATTTGTGTAAATTTTTTTTTATGTATGTAAACTTCCGTGAAACAGCAACTGTTCTTTCCCCAACCTTGGCCAGATTAGGAATTTTTGTAAGGTTCTGTTATGTACGTGTAATTTTTGCCCCTGTAATCAAGCACACTGGGTTCTCCCAACCTTTGGGGCCCTATTAGGGAATTTGTGTAAGGGTTTTTAGTACGTGAATCTTCCGTGTAATACACACAACTGGTTTTTCCCCCAAAATTGGGCCCTATTAGTGAATTTGCTTTAAGGTTTTTTATGTACGTGTAATCTTCCGTGTAAAGACAGACACTGTTCTCCCAACTCTTGGGCCGTATTTGGGAATTTGTGTAAGTTTTCGTTAGTACGTTAATCTATGCGTGTAATCACAGCAACTGTTTTCTCCCAACCTTTGGGGAGATTAGTGAAATTTTTTTAAGGTTCTTGTTATTACTGTAATTGTCGTTGTAATCCAGCCAAAGGTTCTCTCCCAATCTTGGCCAGATTAGTGAATTTGTTAAAGGTTCTTGTTTGTAGAATTTTTTTTAAAAATATTTCCGTTATAATTTTAACTTTTTTTTAAACGTTATACCCCCCCCAACTTTCAAAAATTTTTTGGGCCCGTTATTGTGAATTTGCGTTAAAAGGTTTTTTAATTTTGTTTGTGTAATTTTTTTTTCTGTAATCAAACACAGCAACTGTTTCTCCCCCAATTTGGCAGATTATGAATTTTGTAAGGTTCTTTGTTATGTACGTGTAAACTGTCCCCTGTAATCACAGCACCTGGTTCCCCAAATCTTGGGCCAGATTAGTGAATTTTTTGTAAAGGGTTCTGTTATGTACGTTAATCTTCGCGTGTAATACAGCACACGTTCCCCAACTATTGGGCCTATTAGTGAATTTGGTTAAGGTTTTTTATGACGTTAATCTGTCCGTGTAATACAGCAACTGGTTCCCCCAACTCTTGGGCCAAAATTAGTGAATTTGGTAAGTTTTATTATGTACGTGTAATCTGTCCGTGTAATCACAGCACACTGTTCTCCCAACTTCTTGGGCCAGTATTAGTGAATTTGTGTAAGGTTCTTGTTATGTACGTGTAATCTGTCGTGTGTAATCACAGCAGACTGTTTCTCCCAACTCTTGGGCCACATTAGTGAATTTGTGTAAGGTTCTTGTTATGTAGTGTAATCTGTCGTTATGAAATCACAGATACTGTTTCTCCTCAACTCTTGGACCAGCATTAGTGAATTTGTGTAAGGTTCTTGTTGTGTAGATGTAATATTTCGTGATAATCACAGCACACTGTTTCTCCCTAATTCTTGGGTCAGCATTAGTGAATTTTGTGTAAAGGTTCTTGTTATGTACGTGTAATCTGTCGGTTAATCACAGCACACTGGTTCTCCCAACTTTGGGCCAGCATTAGTGAATTTGCGTAAGGCTGTTATTTTGTACGTGTAATCTGTCCTCGTGTAATCACAGCACACTGGTTTCTCCCAACTCTTGGGCCAGTATTAGTGAATTTGTGTAAGGTTTCGTTATGTACGTGTAATTATCGCGTGTAATCACAGCACACGGTTCTCCCAACTATTGGGGCCAGTATTAGTGAATTTTCGTAAGTTGTTATTTTGTACGTGTAATCCCGTCCGTGTAATACAGCACACTGGTTCTCCCCCAACTCTTGGGCCAGTAATTTGTGAATTTTTTGTAAGGTTCTCGTTATGTACGTGTAATTATCGGTGTAATCACAGCAACTGTTTCTCCTAACTCTTGGGCCACAATTTGTGAATTGTGTAAGGTTCTTGTTATGTACGTGTAACTGTCGTTTTAATCACGGAACTGTTTCTCCAACCTTGGCCAGCATTAGTGAATTTGTTAAGGGTTTTTGTTTGTAGTGTAAATTGTGTT
>NW_025780667.1:0-48187 GCF_021130785.1 Homalodisca vitripennis
TGACATTATCAATACCACGTCATTCTCTATCGGACTAATAAAGCACAATGTGTTCAGTATGAAGAGTGTAAGGTATACTCACACAACAGCTGTAGGTGTACTTTGAGGTCTGTATTATTTATACATCAGAGTTACAGTTGGTGGTGGCCATTGTATTCCTACGGTGACATTATCAATACCACGTCATTCTCTATCGGACTAATAAAGCACAATGAGTTCAGTATGAAGAGTGTAAGGTATACTCACACAAACAGCTGTAGGTGTACTTTGAGGTCTGTATTATTTATACATCAGAGTTACAGTTGGTGGTGGCCATTGTATTCCTACGGTGACATTATCAATACCACGTCATTCTCTATCAGACTAATTAAGCACAACGTGTTCAGTATGAAGAGTGTAAGGTATACTCACACAACAGCTGTAGGTGTACTTTGAGGTCTCTATTATTTATACATCAGAGTTACAGTTGGTGGTGGCCATTGTATTCCTGCGGTGACATTATCAATACCACGTCATTCTCTATCAGACTAATTAAGCACAACGTGTTCAGTATGAAGAGTGTAAGGTATACTCACACAACAGCTGTAGGTGTACTTTGAGGTCTCTATTATTTATACATCAGAGTTACAGTTGGTGGTGGCCATTGTATTCCTACGGTGACATTATCAATACCAACGTCATTCTCTATCGGACTAATTAAGCACAACGTGTTCAGTATGAAGAGTGTAAGGTTATACTCACACAACAGCTGTAGGTGTACTTTGAGGTCTCTATTATTTATACATCAGAGTTACAGTTGGTGGTGGCCATTGTATTCCTACGGTGACATTATCAATACCACGTCATTCTCTATCGGACTAATTAAGCACAACGTGTTCAGTATGAAGAGTGTAAGGTATACTCACACAACAGCTGTAGGTGTACTTTGAGGTCTCTATTATTTATACATCAGAGTTACAGTTGGTGGTGGCCATTGTATTCCTACGGTGACATTATCAATACCACGTCATTCTCTATCGGACTAATTAAGCACAACGTGTTCAGTATGAAGAGTGTAAGGTATACTCACACAACAGCTGTAGGTGTACTTTGAGGTCTCTATTATTTATACATCAGAGATACAGTTGGTGGCGACTATTGCATTTATTCTGTGACGTAATGAATACCGTCTCAATCTCTAGCTGGTTAATTATATTTACACAAAATGTAAAATGTTTATATTATTGGTATACCTACATAACAACTGTAGGTGATCTTTAAGGTTTCTGTTAATTACACAACAGAGTTACAGGTAGTGGCGGCTATTGCATTCCAACTGTGACGTCATCAATGCCGCTTTCAATTCCTGTCTGGCTCACATTATAGCGAATTAACACTACAATAGCTGTCTTCTCCGTAGGTCAGTATTATTCATATATCTTTAAACGATGTAATTAATTTAAAAGTACAATCACATATGTTACATTTCTAATTTTTTTGGTTTTATAATTTTACTAGAAGTTTTTATGTGTTTAAAGTAAGTACATATTTAATCAAATATACTTCAATAGAGTGCTATGAAATTATGAATGAATGTCCTAAAAATTCTGTAAAATTAATATCACAGAAGTTAATTTACAGTTATCATAATTTTAATAAACTGCAAGCGAAATTATTATACATTTTATAAATTTAGTATAAGAAAAGAATATATTATTACATAATGTTTAAATAAAATGTCAAATTGTAGTAAAGCAGTTAGTTTTGTGTTATTTCGTGCGTTTGAAAAAATTATGTCTCCATCGTAAAAATAACTGTATTTCAAGTGATATAGTGCTCAAGTGATGAAATTAACAATTTGGCCCTAGTGCTCTAGTTCAGTGTTCTTCAGTCATATAAAAAATAAAAATACTTTGTTAAAGGCCTTATGTTTTTGAACTATTACAATATTTTGTTAAAATTGTTATTCTCAAAAATCATTGCATGAAGTCTTGATTATTTTATTATTTCAAGTATCATAGAATGAATAAAGCTAGTAATTTTGTATCCGTAGATGTCAGTATTATTTCTTCTGTTAATACTAGTATAAAACCCGGTTCATAAAATCTAAATATAAACTAAAACATTTTTATTTTGTATTTTTCGATTTTATAAATACAACAAAAAATTATTTTGTATCTATAACCCGTAACCGTTTTCCACGAAAGTCTTTAAAACTCCTACATATACTTATAACATTTGAAACTACTTATTATATAAAAAATCTATAAAAGGAAACGTAAAAAATTCACTGGATTCAAGATACGTTTGTCCGTAGAACTTTCTTGATCTTCTAAACAATGCACGCTCTGCGATAAAATTTCATTGAACAATAAATAGGAACTGAATAAATACTGTGAGTATCCTCACTGATTTTATTGCAAATCAGCTCTGGAATCTTGAGATATTTATAGTTTCACATAAAGCTTGCCATTAAATAATTTTATCGACTAATAAACTTGCTCATCCTGTTGTTTTGTACCATATACGTGTTGAAAAATGGTATAAATCTTTAATAATAAATGGAACACTTGAAATACAATTTTGAATACTTTCTATTATTATTTTTGCTATGTTATTATTATTAATGATATTAACTGTGTAAAAAAAATTAGAAAAGTTATGTGTAAATTACCTACTACTTTAAATTAAGGTTAGGAAAACAAAAAAACACCTCGTTAAAGAAAGTTATGGAAGAACAATACAGAGTACATTATAATATGTACTATTACAGAGTCGGCAAGGTAGTGTCAAATGTATATATTTCAAAGAATACTAGATAATAGTAACGAATGTGTCTATAACATATATGTAATCACATTTTTATTAAAAATATTATTTTTTCAAACCGGCATGAACTATAAGCATTACAATTGAAGAATAATAATAAGATACTAACCGGGCTGCATGTAGTTTTGAGAATGTTTGCTATAAATGATTAAATGTACAAGTGACAGTCAAAGATTTAATTTTTCAAGCTTGACATGATTCCACGTTTCCCATCTCATAAGGAAATTACCAAACGTTTCTGATGACTGTTCTCAATTCTGAATTTTGATTATAAACTCTTACTTTACATAAGCTCTTTTATAATATGGAGATATGGAATGAATAGTTATTTATAATATTGTTTTATTTCATCATCATTGTTGGATGTATAGTATTTGAAAAAACTATTAGATGTACCTGTAACTAAAATATGTACTGCGAAATTCAAATAAGTTTAGAGTATAAAACAAATATTAATATAAGTCATTGGCCATTTGGTACAGAAACGAAAACGACAAATTAAAACAGGAAATAAAAATATAAATAAAATCTGTAATTAAAAACGAATGTGTACAATTTGCCTTATGTTACCCCCCATGAGCTAGGGTCTGGATATATTACCTACTTATAAGTAATAACCTCTGTATACGTAATACAAAGGAAACTTGTATTACCCTTTATAAGTCCTGTGATTTTTTTAAATACTAATTTTTACCAAATACAATTTTTTCTTCTAAAATGGTTTTTAAAATAGTAATAACTTTTTTTATGTAAGTTTATGGTACGATAACTTTTATTCCTATCTTAACTTGGAAAAAAATGTGTGAGATATAGTAGACAACTATTGACGATTTGAGAACAGTCTCATCTGTTTTGTCTGATTCAATATTCTTTTATTTTGTACATCCAAAGAAAATCAATGCTCGTTTAAAATTTAAAAACAAGGTAAAAGGATGTGGAAGTGTCCGTAGTGACAATTTTACAGTACGTGACACAGGGTTCAAGTATCGGGGTTCTTCGAAATTATATGAAAAATTTAAAGCTCATATCGCGTTGATTGTTAGGCTGCTTGGTTTTCTGCGTGATATGTTCCATTTCTTGCTAAGCATACTCAGTCTGCTTATATTTTATATATCTATTATATATCTATGCAGTAATTTTCCTTTGCCGTTATCTATACTTATAAGAATAATATAGAAAGTTTTGATAATGCGTACCCAAATTTCAAATAGCAACATCCACTATGATCAAACTCCAGGCTGCTTGTATATAAATGAAGTTTCGGATTAAAGTATACAGGTCAGTTCACTCTCAAGATATCGTGCGAAGAGACAGTCGACTTTTTTTACAAGCTTCTCGAGTGATAAGCTTTGCTAACGTCCAGCTAAGTATAAAGGATCCTTATATTTTTTTCAATGAAAAACAAAAATTTATATCCCTAAATTTGATCCTTCTATCCATTTTCGTATACAGTAATGCAACTAGCATAGTTTGTTAATGTAATGAGGTTAAACTTGAATATAATTAGCCCAATATTGCAATTCATATTAGATTCTTCGTTCAATAATTAGTGCAAACAAATTATGTTATAACCCAATAAACGTACAAGTAGAGGTATTTTTTGGTCAAGAAAAGCATGAAAAGATTTTGCCTCGACTAATGAAAGAGGGAGATAAAATCCAAAAAAGTGAATCGTATGAAATTGGTATCTTAACATATTGCTTTTTTGCGTATAGCAAAGGAATTATAATATAAAATATAAAAATTAGGGATGTCCTTCTTATTTTATAACAGTGTGTAGTGGCTTAAACGTTTGGTGCCTTCAGTCATCAAAGTGTAAAGCTACAAGGCCCAGATATGATATTTCAGTGCAGATACCATTGGCAGGATCATGAAGAAATGAAGATGAATTATGTATTGTGGATCATGGGTCAAACATGGATATATAATTTAAATTATGAATCTTGTATAGGTGGCCTTCCAGAGTGAGGCTGAAATATATCAATATCTCAATTGTGTTAGTTATTTGAAAAGGGTTATGAAGTAGAAAGCTCAGATAACATATGTTCCATTTACTACCTAAACTACTTATTATTCAAGTGAGTGTTTTTACAAATTTTTCTGGCATGGTATTTGCTGATGAACTTCCAACGTCTTAGCTCAAACGACACTGATTTTTGGTCTATTTAGTCTTTTTGTAATATCCATAAATTACCAATGAAAAGATCAGGATTGTTGTTAGTAAAATGGTTTATCAAAACACATACTAAACCAATTAAATATCTATTAAAATATTAAACCTGCTGGACTAATTCTCTTAACATTAGGTGGATTATAAATATAATAAAGTTTTCTTTGATCTAACTTATTTATTTACAAGTTAGGTTTAGTAAAAAAAATATCGACAATGTTTAAAGCTTTCAGAATTATGAGTTATTGTTACATTACAAAATTAAGTATATCCAACTTATAGTCTTTTAAAAACTTTACATTGTATCGTTCAATTTCAGATTAATATATTGTGAAAATGCGGATATTGTAGTAATATTGGACATATATTATTCCACTTAAACATGAGCAGCTATAATAATAGTATTAATTCTTCAAACATACTTTATAATATTTTAGTAGTAAAATAAACTTTTCTGTTTACTTAAAAGTTAAGTTTGAAAATTTATCTTTAACGTTCCTCCTTATACAGTCTATGGTGTAATATTATATATCCTTACAAAAAAATATTCGCTTCTCAATTACATTGAAAAATGGAAAGTGGTTTGATGGAAACGTTTTAAAGAGTTAGAGCTATGCTAAATTCAGTATAAAAGAGTTTCTCTTGGAAAGAACAAGCAAATAATGGTCTAGTAAATATTGTAGTGTCTGGAATGTTTCTGAAGTGCGCTACACCAATATGTGTACAGAGCCCGAGGGTCAAGAGTAAATACAAATATGAATACAGCTGGTGTATTGATCGAGTAGCAGTATAGTCGCAATATGTTAATATCAAATTTGAAGTTTCACGTTTTTGTATCACAAGTGACCAAATTTATATTGGCTACAAAATCATTTTTATGATGTAGTTTCAACTAATAAAAAGGGAATCTGTAGCCTATTTCATGTTTAAACGTTATTTATAGGATTATGGATTGATAAAATAGCGTATTTACATTAAGGAACAATAGTATATGAATGGATAAAATATAATACTGCAGTGTAAATTTTATTTTAAGTGATACGGTTATTGCAGTTTAGAACATAAAATAAGATTTTTTACATTCATCCCAATATGTAACCCAAGTGAATAAATTTTAATATCCAAACAGATATACATTCGATGAGGGCTTTATTCTTTCTACGTGAATTTAAGTGTTTCATCCATAAAAAAATAATAAAGATACTTTTGTTTGTTGATCAAAAAATTTTAACTGTGAGTATGCCAAACATATAACTCAGAACCCGTGGACAGTGACGGACAAGTTATAGACGTATTAGGGAATTGCTTGTATAATATTCAGGCTCCATCGTCATATGACAACTTGAGGTTTAGTGGTGAACCGCACTTACTCCTTGCATATGTTCAGATGGGAAAACCATTATTAAATGCGAGAAAAATGTTGCATGAAATTGAAAAAATTTAACTTATAATTATTATAAATACAAATCGGTTAGCTTATACTTGACTACAATACAAAAAATAACATGTTTCTAGTAACAAGGTTCACAATCATAATTTACTTAGTTTATTTTAGACTAAGATCACAAATTTTTACACGTATATACGTGAAGAATTAATATTAATTCTTCATTAAAACTTATACAGTGATTTACGTCCATATAAAAAGACTAAATATTTCTTTACAAAATATTGCCAATTGCTTTGTTTCTTGGCTTTAAGAAATTTGACTACAAGCTTTTTGCTAAACAATGACACAACAGCTGCATAAAAAGCAAACATCTGTAATTGGATCCTAAGAGCTCCGTGAAAAGAATAATAGACAAATAGATGTGTCATTTAAAAAACCAACAGAATCGGTTATATGAAAAAAATTTTTGCTTAGAATCAGACAAACATAGTCGCTGGCGTCGAATCGTATGTTTATGTACCTGGTGAGTAAGACGCAACTCATTTTAAACTCAAAATAATTTAAATTTAAATAAATCACGTAGAACAACGCTTCTTGACGTTCTTCTTCTTAAAAAAACATAATCCATTTATTAATACGGTTAAAATCAATAAAATTAATTTTATATTAAAGTTAATAATAAAAATATATCATTTGCGTGACTTTTGATAATATTGTATGATTGATAATTGTTGGTAATTGCTATGTTAGTTTTAATTCCCTCCTTCTTACTTTGACACGATGCATATTTTACAGCCTGTAATATCTCTCTTCATTAGTCCAACGCTTGCAAACATTTAATGGTGAATTCAATATTAATAACAAAACACTATTTTTAGAAATGAAGTTTGACAGTAGTATTAATAAAGTTTTTATACTTAAGGTGATTCACTGTTCAATTTTAATGTTGATTAAAAACATACTCATAGGCCTACTTGTTAAAACTTTGTAAAATACAATAACAATTATGCGTTGACTTCAAATAAATATTAATAGAATTATTGATTACTTTTGCTCCTAACTTAAATTTATTAAAACTGTACTTTATTACTTTAATTAAGTGTAACATATATAAAGTTGAAATTGAAATCCGTCTATAGGTTATAGACAAATGTAATGTTATTTAGAATAAAGTTTAACGTGTTGTGCACAGTAATTACCCAAACAGAGACTGACGCGGTATTGATGACGTCACAGTTGGAATGCAATAGCAGCCACCAATTGTAACTCCGCTGTCTAATTAACAGAGACTTCCTCGCTCACGTACAGTGTTGTGTGTTTATAGGTCCTTGTAGTTATTCGTGTGATACATTTTATACTAAAGTTTTAACAGTATACAATATTTACAATGTGTAACACGGATTTAACTTCTTGACTATTAGTTACTATAAGAACCTTATATTTCATAAATAGTTATAACAGTGTTCTCTTCTCGTTATTTTACCGAATGTAGCACTTCATAGTTTAACCAACATAATGAATGAATTTGCGCTTGTAATTGTCGTTTTAATAAAAGAAAAGATCGTCCATCAAAAAGGAAATATAATACTGTGACGTTGCTTTTATAACATAAAATAAATAATTCTCATAAGGAAATATTTAAACCCCATTAAAATATACAGTATTTTTAAAATTATTTAGCTTATTATGTAAAATATAAGATATAAACTAGTTTTTTTAAATATTAGGTTAAATAATGTTTTGTAGCATCTTAATGCACGTAAGTAAAATCTAGGCATGAAATAAAATAACTCTACTGATAAACTATAAATATTCAATCTCAGTCCTGTTTTTCTCTTTAGACTAATCAATGTTAGTACAAATCCTATGTCCGCTTACTAAAAGTCGATAATTTAAATGAACCGCTAACTGCAGAAAGGCATCAAGTCCAAATTAACGGGTTTTCCGTTTTTCCTTCAAAGTTGTTGTTAGGTTTAAGACTCGTCGTTTACACCAGAAAGGAAACATGTCCGCGCATTGCTATTGCAATGGCGACGTCTCGAATAACCTATTTACTGCAGAAAGGGAACTAGTCCTGGACTTGTTCCCCTTCTGCAGTAACCAGCTGGCTGTCAGCGCTCGCGTGGCAGACGCGATAACTAACGTTCAGTCAGCTGAGTCGCGTCAAACAACGATCATAGTGCTTTGTTTATTCATAACATTATTTAGTGCGGTCTCACTGATTACTTAATGCCTCATCATTGAAATAAAATGAGTAGTTCAGAAGAAGAAGGACAGTCGAATAAAAGAAGGAAGGGTGTAAAGAATGAAGAAAAGTACAGAAGAAATGTGATTAAAAAGTCTAAGGTAGAGGGCAAAGAGCATGTAAACTGGAAAGGCAAAACTGTACCTGCAAAAAATCCAGGCTCCAATGTTTGCAGGTAAATATAGTTTTGTTCAATAGTTTATTTTTGCATACAATGTTTGGTTGATACATCTCTTCACTTCTAGTTTTATTTTAAATTAGCCTAGTGGTCTTGAACGATAACCTAATCATTACATCAAATTGGCCCGACGGTAACATAACCTCAAAATATGGTAGGCCTAGGCCTATTATATTTTTGACACATTCATCATAATATTATACTCTTGTTATTAAGCCTGTTATTGTTTCAGCTGCAAGTCCAACTGCCTTCAAAGCTTTTCGGAGGGAGATATGATAGAAATATTTTCAAAACTACATAATATGACAACCAAAGTAGAACAGGACATTTTCATCCAATCTCTAATGGAAGTTAGTCCTGTTGAAAGAGAAAGATCCAGGCCTGGGTCATCATCTGAAAAGCCGAAAGCTTTTAGTGTAAGCTATTCCATTCTACACAATGGCAAACGCACCAAGGTATGTAAAAATGGATTTATGACAACTTATGGATACACTCCTAAACAGTGTTACCGTTTATCTCATTTGTTGCAAGTAAATGAAATCCCAACTGACAACAGAGGAAAGAACGTTTCAGGAAATGCAATACCCGGGTCTGTCCTGACTCGATTAAGGGCCCATGTTGAATCATTCCCAACAAAAACCCATCACTATACAGGCAAAGATAAACAGTACTTCTCAGCAAACTTGAATTTGAAAATTATGTATGATATGTTCATAAAAAAAAAACCAAAACTTTCTTACAACAACTTTGGGAAGTGAAAAAAGGCTCTCATACAAGTTCTTTTGGACTTATTTTAATGAAAACTACCCTGACATTGGTTTTGACCGACCAGTTAAAGATGCTTGTGTAACTTGCGAGGAACTAACCTTGAAAATAAAAAGTCCTTTTTTAAACGAGAATGCCAAGCGAGTAGCTGTCGCCGAGTTAATGGTACACAAACGTAGAGCTAAAAAATTTTATGCCTCGTTGCAAGAAACAACGGAAAAGTGCAAAAATGAGTTGACTAGTGTTGGGATCTGTATTGATTTTATGGCTAACGTATCTCTACCTTGCATTCCTGTACAAGACACCTATTACTTCCGGCAGCTCACTGTTAACGTCTTTGGTGTGCATAATCTTTCAACAGGTGAATGTACAACTGTTATCTATCACGAGGGTAATGGAGGTAAGGGAGCTAACGAAGTTTGTACAATATTGGACTGGTACATCAAACACAAAATTGATAATGATGTAAAAAAACTTTATTTGTTTGGGGACAACTGTTCAGGACAGAACAAAAACCACACCCTGGTAAGAATGATGATGTATTTATGTGAAATAAAACGGTTTGATGAAGTAAAACTAGTGTTTCCAGTCCGAGGCCACTCGTTTATGCCGAATGATAGAGATTTTGGGATAGTAAGAAGAAAATTGGGAAGAGAAGAAAGATACTATGATTTAGCTGAAGTCGAAGCTCTTATTCTTGGTTCATCGAAAATCGCTGGTAAATTCTCTGTCATCAAAATGAACTTTGACGATTTTATTGACTTCACTGCATGGTGGCCAGAGTTTTACAAAAAGACCAGCTTAAGTGACGATTCCTATGGTAGAGATGTACCGAAAAGACAAAAAATAACATTTTCAATATCAAAATACAGGGTAATGTCTTTTCATCTGAGACGCCTCACACGGTGCAGTGTGACATGAACATTACCGGCTTGGCAACGGATTCCTTCAGATTGAGGAATGCAGAGATGCCGATCAGGGCTCCAACAAAAAAAGCCTATGCTACGGTACTTCCGATCAACATTAAAAAAATGGAAGATCTGAAAAAAAACAAAAAAATACATTCCAGAAGAAAAATTTGACTTTTGGGACCAAATCCTGTCATGGCCTACCACATCAACCGCTGACGATGACTTAAATATTGTAGTGTAAAAATATTTTCTTTGTTATACAACGTGTTCCTAGATATAAGATATTTTTTATCATTAAAATAAATGTATCTAACAAAATGATTTGTATAATGATTTTTCCCCATGATTTGTAAAATTGTAAAATAGTTTACCGCAGAAAGGAAACATGTCCTATGTAAAAAAAAATTAATAATCAGCTCTTTAAAAATATTTGATTGACTCAATTTCAAAATATGATCTTTAAAAGGTCAGTCATATAGAATAAAAAATAAATATTTAAATATATGTATGTACATATGGATTTATAAGGTTTTTTGTCGCTCCTGAAAAGTTGGTTAATTTGGACTTGATGCCTTTCTGCAGTTAGCGGTTCAAATATAGATGGTTCTATTCATGGAGTGAAGATTAATTTATAAGAATAATTAGCATAGAGAAAGCTGGCCTTCCAAAATCGTATTTCAGTTTAATATTAATAGGATGAGAGGAAAATGTCTTCTTAACACTTGGTAAATGCACTAAATATTAAGTGATAGTCATTTAATATTAAATTCATCATTATTTATTTTATAAACAAGCTAATAAAAGTAACAAGGATCTTCGCTAGTTTCCAGTGGATCGTAACTCACTATGGTCACTTCGGCTGTTATATTTAAAACATGGATGTTATTATGAGCAATAATCCTAACTTCTAAAGTATTAGTAGAAATGTTTTTTGAAAACCGATGTTTACAATATCACTAGGCAGAAGTACACTACTCGACCGAACGTTCCGTAACAGGTGACATGTTAGACTCGAGATGTCTTACAGGCAGATAGGCAACCGTATAGAAAATAAAGTTTTTATATCCCCAGTATACAAAAGAGATACTGTGTCAGTAAACTGTGAGTAAATGTCTTTCAGTCAAATTACATACTTAGACATATAGGCTACCGTCCAAATACTTATTCTTGTTTATATATACATGAATAATGCAAGTTTCATGCACAATTAAATGTCTTCTAATTTACTGATTATCTTTCTCGAAATATCATTTCCGTACGATAAATTCCAAGTTTTCTGACCAAACTACGTTCGTATTAGTGTTTAAGTAATGCAAGTTTCCAAGAAGTTAAGGAGGTACTAAAATGCAAGAGAGCGCTGAAATCAGTTTTTTCAATGACTTTTAACAATGACGTCTGTATACGTATATAAGTCTATGGGTCATTTCGTTTTCGAGATATCATCGTACTAACACATTCAGGAGACATGCTGACTGATGGAAATTAAATATTTCCAGTCTCTCAGGAAATAGGCTTTGCTTATGGTCAGTTAATGATAAAACATACGTTATTGGTTATAAAAATGGGGCTTAATAAACTACTGTTATGTCATCCCTTTACTAGACATCCTTGAAGATATATAATATATGTATTAAACATCTTTAATATAACACTTTACATCTGTAACATGTGAAATTCGAATATTAATGACACAAACAAATTTATAAATGTAAACGGCCATAAGTATTATATCCTTTTCACATTTTTAGCCCGATATCTCATGCCCTTTTTACAAAAGGATTGATGAAAAAATATAGCTACTTTTTGTACATTCCAAATTTATGTTACAAATTAAGTCTCATTAAACAATATTATTTATTTGTATATACAAAAATATTGTAACGTACAACTTATAAATATACTTGTATATAGTTTTAATTAAAGCAGTATTCTTATTACATTTAAAGATAATTTGGACTCCACTTGAATATTAGTAAATATAGAAAATTTGTTCCAGACAAAATTAATCATCAGTTAATAAACTCCAATATATTGTATTATTATCGTAGAATACTTAACAATAAGTTCAAAAATCCTTGTAAATAGATTAAAATAAATGTTGATTACTCCGTAATAGCTAATCTTTGATAACGTATTTAGGCATACATTAAAAACATAAAAGAAGAGAAACTAACATAAAAACCATATAAATACTCTCCAATTATAATCCTCAATAATTACCCACAGCACAGCGAAATTGAAGTGAAGTAGTGCTGTTACTGTATCTGAGTCCAGATCACATTATATTGGCTCAGACTGGATTAGATTGGGTAAGTCAGTGAGACGGAAAGTTAGCCAATATACTGTGTGTTATTCACCGGTTTATCATAGTACTGTTCCAACTACACTTTGATGTGCTGGATTAGTAATTATATAGAGATAAATATTTATTGAGCCAAAGTAATGTACACTTTAGATAATTTAAAATATTTATAATTAAATGGATAAATTGTGAATTACTATATACTATAACTTGATAAATAAGTTAAAACAGCAAAATTCAGGAAATATATTGGTATTCCGCCACATATAAATGATGATGTTTATTACTTACTAGGGATGAGGTGTCATGATGTTTCCTGGGAACACATTGTAATTAAACAACATAGAGAAAGTTGGATTAAGGTATTACGAGATCAGCCTAATTGGGGGATTAACAATTTGATCTGTATTTACAATGATTGCTCTACTTTGATGACTGTTATTTTAACACTATTTTGTATACCTAATGTTTTATTTAATATTTATTGTTTTCAAATTTTATATTTCTCTCATAGATAAGTCATATAAAATACTAACTTAATACTATGGTTTAGCTTAAAATTAGTTACGAAATCGAGGTTTTCCTGCTTTATTCAGTTATAATGAATGTTTTGTTAATGGCTTATATAATGCTTATTAATGTCTTCAACTTTGAAATTGTATTTTTAGGCTAAAATGTAACATTTTATAGTTTTATAAACCTTGAAATAATTACAATACTATAAAAGTACAATAGTAATTTTATTTTATGTAATAAGAATAAATAATAAAATACCTAATTCAGATGATATGTATTGAATTGTACCAACTGTGGGCGAAACATCTTTCATATAAATATGTGAATTCATCTGCTTTTCTTGCCATTCGCATGTAAGAAAGAGCTTTTACACCCACTTCAATTACACATACGACCGATAATACAGGATTATTTAGAGGCGGAATAAATCCAAAGATTGAAGTTAGAAAATTCACATGGTCGGGAACATTTTACTATCGTGCATTTATTAAAAGCAAGAAGCACATTTAGGCAGATACCCCTTATATTTTTTACAGGTGTAAATTATACAAATGGAAGAATTTGAAGTCTCATAAATATAAATAATTAACAGAAACTAAAACCATATAATGTCTGTGAACTGCTAGTAGGTAGAACACTCTTTGGCAAATCACTCAAAAAGACCGAGAAGCTAATGGTTGCTTTTTGAAACCTACAAAACCTATTTTGCTCCATTTAACTAGTTAAATATGTTTAAGCTATAGGAGAACCTTTGAAGATCTAAGAATGTCCATATATGTTTTGTACGTCTCAAGAAAAGCGATGGTCAGTTAAAAACTTAAAATAAAGGTAAGAGTACGCCAACCACGTATCGTGTAATACACTTCGTTGAAATCGTATGAAATATTTCAAGCCTATAGTTCACCTTCTTTAGATTCTTGTAAGCAAAATTTCAAGCCCATTGTTCATTCCATTTTTATTCTTGCATGCAAAATTTTATTATCTTAGTTTTTCGTTTTGCTTGTTAGGCTACCTTCGTTACTAACTCAGATGTTAAAACTTCATATAAATATACTCGGTTTTCTTATAGATTTAATTACCCCAAAATTTTGTCTTTACCTATACTGTTACCCTTTAAAATAATAAAAAGTGTTAACGCTTAGCCGATTGTCAAAGAGTGACATGCACCATAATAACTCAAATCTGCTTTTTCAGAAATGAAGATTTAGGCTAAAGTATATAGGTCACTTCTCTCTCAAGATATCATGCAAGGAAAAAAATCTAAATAATGCTTATCACAATACTTTCAAGTGATAAGCTTTGCTAACGCTCACCTAAATATAAATTATCCATAACATGTCATACGGTACACAACAAACGGTGCACAGTGATGTGCCCGCGCCCAGCTGTTGAATGTGATGAAGTCGCATGTGAACATGATTAGCCAAACATAATAACTTTAAATCAGTCGTTCAAACATTGATAAAAACAAATAACGTTATAAGCCTAAAAACAAACAAATAACCTACAATTTGTTCGCTGTAAAACATGGGACAACTTTTTCTCCTCGTCAAACAAAAACGGAATAAGATATTCAAGAAGTAGTTTGTATATTGGTAGCCCTTTACTAGTGTTTGTCATTAGTATTCATGTAAAGTATATGTAAATAATATTTTTAACCATCCAATCTGTGGTCTTTTTTATGTACCGTTAATTAAACCATTTATTTTAGGAACAGCGCGATCCCTTTTAAACGTTATTCTGCCCAACCCCATGTGTAACTGGCCTGTGGAAGTATACTATAAAACAGAATAAAGAGAATAGTCGATAAAGTATAATGGTGACGCGACTGTTATAAAGTGCTGCGATAACAGATCTAATTTGAACCTGCGTATCATTAAAGCAGATCTCCAGTGTTAAACCGTGTGGCCATTAGATCTCTCAATGTATATTATAAGTAAACAATTAAAAATATTATAAAATCAACAGCTGTTTATTTAAAAAAACTTGATTCTATCGTTTAATATAAGGAACGTACATTTATGATGGGGATTACGAATTTACCAGTCTAAAAAGGGACATAATACCTTGGCACTGCAAGAGTTAAACCTTTACAAGTGGCACTCTGTCCCTCTCACTGATATAAATTTAAATAATTTGGGCAAGATATTGGAAATAGTTGTTACGTGCAAACTATCGTAATCGTACTTAACTAATAAAATTACATTTCTGAGTATAAACTCAATCTACTAGTAAAACATTACTGCTTTTAATAATGTAATTCTGTTATGCCTGGTGCTAAACAGAAACAGCTTTTACGAGTGTGTGCTTAAAAAACACAAAACACTCGTCACAAATCTTATTTCCTCCAGCTAAAAACGTCACGAGTATATCCTGTTCGCATAAAACTGCAACTGATTTCTGTACCCGAAGCAGCAACTTGCTGAGCAGACCTTAAGTTTCCTTGCTGCCGAAGGTGAGGATAATCAGTAGGAAATCAATAATACGCCTGGCAGTTTTATTCAAGCTGTATTTAAATACTACTTATTCTTCCATCTTTCAAATAAAAATGGCCAAACATAATTATAAGGAACAAAGATGTTTAATTTTCCAAATGACGAAAAATGGGCCTCTTTGTGTATTCTAGATTTCAGGATCCATGCATTTCTAGCAAACGCATACTTTAGTACACTATTGAAAAATTTAAAAACATGTAAACTTTACAGTGAATAACTGAATTCTTTTGTTTAAGCAAGGATATTTTCTTCTGTTTGCATGCTTTATTTTAGTTTTTATTGGTGACAATCATAACTTTCTCGTTTCATTTTACTAGAAGTCTTTGTCAGGTACGGAAGATCAAAAATATTTCTGGTATCATAGTTGAGTTTTTTTTTAGTCTAGATGAAGAAAATATACCGGTTGTCTGAGAAGCCCCCCTCCCCTAATAAATTTCTTATGACCAAAATAATTTTTTTAGAAATAAAAATATATATCTAACTGACAAGTTTTTGATTTATGAAATCTTCCCCTCCCCGAATGGGGAATTTAGGTATAAGTCAAAATTTGTTTATGGAAACCCCTGGCAAGTGACACAACTTTGAAGGTCTTATAAAAATAAGAATAATGGCAAAAGCTCCAATGTTGCTGTATCAAAATTTGTGGTTAATTAAAATATGGATTTTTTTATAAAACACCATTACTTGTAAGCAACTTTGTAAATACAATTAGGTAAGAAATTTAAAATCCTATCTAATTTTCAATCACACAAGATCCTCGAAATGGCCACCGTGCACATATTGGCAAAAAGATCCTGAATTTAATACAGGTGTAATATTACAGGTGAGATGAGGTGGCAGGAGTCTTCCATACTTGTCTTTAATTCATCAAGTCAGGCCATTACTAATTTCTGGCAACTTAAGGGGACTCGGATGGGCAAAAACACTTTTTTTACCGAAAATTGTTTTTTTGTAATTGTGTATTCCCTGTTTCATTATTTTTCAGAAAATACTTCACTTAAGATTTTCTGATGGTTAGTTCTTTTTTTATAGCTGTTTTTCTAAAGAATTGCAAAGAGATTTTGATGTGCAAGTACCAGAGAGCGATGGCCAATAAGGAGGCCTATTATCATAAAAATCATTTCCACCTGCGTAAAGTGGTAATGGAGAAAATAAAACTATTTAGGGACTTGGCCCAGACCTTCTAAGGAAATGTTTACACGGAGGTACACAAAACCCCAATGAATCCGTCAACAACATAATTTGGTCTCGACTTCCTAAAAATAAATTTATGCTAAGGTCAACTCTTGTACTAGGTGTATATGTGGCTGTTGCTTGCTTCAATCAAGATAATATTGTGAGATGTTTAGCTTTAACAATTAGGCTACAAGCCTGGCAACAATTTGGTCAGACAAATGAAACAGAAAGATAAGATCCGAATCCGACAAGCAGAAAATGCCATCGAGGACTTAGAAAAGAAGTGCCGGCAGAGGGCAAAATTAACCAAATTAAGACTGGAAGAGTTCCTTGAAGAAGAAGAGAATCCAGATAACCCAGCATATGCCCCTGGACACAATTAACTGTAGTTTATTTTTGTATTTTTATAGAGTTAGTTACAATGAACTTCAAATGCGTTTTCTGTAAAACTATGTTTTTGTTCGATAGGTACACTTTTCTCAAGAACTATTATAGGTAGCCTGTTGATTCCTTTTTTAATTTGTTCCTTAAGAAATAATCTACATTTTGAATACATATTATTGCCTTATGTTCAGTACTTAATTTTATACATCAGAGTAAATTGTAATTTTTTATGATATTTTTTGCATAAAAAGAAAAAAATGTCACACGTTTATCTGAAAAGATTATTTATAACCCTCTATTCAAAATGTTAAGAAAAGTACAAGGAGCAGAATAAAAAAAAATAACTGGCTACCATTTATAGTTTTTAAGATAATGGTACCTAAAATTCATCAAATTAACATTGCGGGGATAGGCCCATCCGACTGGCTCAAAATATACAGACGTCTTGTAATGTGTTATGTTACAAACATATTAAACCTAAAATACAGGAAAATATTTCAATGAAGAAATAAGTAATAAAGAAAGTTATTTTAATGCATTTTATTATCTGTAAAGATAATAAAATATTTTTAAAATTAAAAGTCTTAATACAATTTCTTGGATACGTTGTTTAGTTATGAGATTCCTAGAAACAATGCATTACATATATGGTACTTTAAAGCCTATTATTAAGCATAAATGGTTTGAGAGGATAACAGGACTTCGGACATTTGCCAGCGTTATATGTTACAAAAGACATAACACAACGTTTCGAGAATTGCAATCTATCCTCTTCGTTATGTGAGGGGAATATTAATACATACACAATAAAGAAAATAAAGGACAACAGAAGGGAAAGAAAAGGGTTCAATCATACCAAAAAGCTGCTTAGAATCCAGTACAGGCGGTGTCACTGCACAGAGTGCAAATTCAGAGCACAATACTCGAATACGAGAAAAGCAATTAAACATCACACCAGCACGGGCATAAGTGGGATACGTGCTCGTGTGATGAGGGTTTGTGATTATCGGACTCGTGAATTGTGCTCGGGACTTGCATTCTGTGCAGTGACAAACATTAACATCAGTATTATTAGTAACTTTTAACAGGAAAAACATCTTTGATATTTATATACAAACATGCTAATTACACAATTAAAAAAAAATGATAGCATTGTCACATATAAAATACAGTAGAATATAAATGGTATATACATTCTGTAATAGCAGATAAAATTGGTGAAAGAGTGTATAATTTAAATTACAATATAATAGCGTGATCAGAGGCGCTCTGGAGTTGTTGCTACTTATTATGACGGTGACTCATTGTTCAAGTAATAGTACCAAAAATACAAAATTCGTTGCATCGGTTATGTTGCCTGGACATTAATTTTTGGAACGAACCATTTCTAGACGTTGCAACCATTGCGTTTACGATAAAGTTCCAGATGAGCTTTTAATATTTTAGTTTTCACGTTTCCGCAATTCTTCCACTTTCGGAGAGTCAAGATGAGGTAGTTCCAGTACCAATGACCCACCATTATTCGTTGCAAGGATTGCATTATTGTGACGGGCAAGTGGAATATTTACCTATTCGTTGTCGTGGTTATTGTTCAAGTTACGGAACATCATGACTAAGCAGTTCCAGTTGGTCCGACCGTGATTTAACGCGTAGTTAATCAAAAGGAAATAGTAGTCACCTAATTCTTAAGGTTCTACTTAGAGTTTAACAAAATCTGAGACTAAAACGGAGTTGTTTACTGTGGTGCATAATTTTTAATTATAATACGTAATTATTTATAGCCAATTATGTCTTGTAGAAACATGATTGGCTAATTGATGATGCTAATTTTTGTTAATTAGCATGTCACCGCTGTTGTAGACTAGGACAAAGTTGAATGCTAAATGAATCATCCTGGGATCAACAAAAGTTATAATTGCCCAACTAAACCAAGCAATATATATAAAACATAGTTATTTGGAATATACGTCTCTGAACTACTCAGTCACAAGTACGTATATTCACTTGTCGAAACTGTGTTTGTTCATTAGATTGTCAGCACTGCTTGTAGACTGGGTGAGAGTAGAATGCTGAGTGAATCGTCCTGGGATCAACAAAAGTTATAATTGCCCAACTAAACCAAGCAATCTATATATAACATAGTTAATTGGTATATACGTCTCTGAACTACTCAGTTAGAAGTACGTATATTCACTTGTGGAAACTGTGTTTGTTCATTAGTTTGTCAGCACTGCTTGTAGACTGGGTGAGAGTTGAATGCTGAGTGAATCATCTTGGGATCAACAAAAGTTATAATTGCCCAACTAAACCAAGCAATCTATATATAACATAGTTAATTTGTATATACGTCTCTGAACTACTCAGTCACAATTACGTATATTCACTAGTGGAAACTGTGTTTGTTCATTACTTTGTCTGACCGTTCATAGACTTGTCTTTTTTTATAGATTGTGGGTTTTTTAATTATTGAAAATCCTGCGTTTATAATATCATACAACTACTAAGAATTAATATACCATCAGTATTTTCTAAACTACATATAAACTAATAATACATCTTTTATTTGACACTTATATATTAAGGTCATCCGTGAAATTTACCTTCTTCTGACTGGGTTGGAAGGAACTTTGAAGTATATAAATCTTCATTTAAAAGAATATTTTATTTATCTTATTGAATAACAATATCTTCGCTTAAATTAACAAATGAGTATTTTTATATGAGAGAGTGTTGAAATACAGAATGAAAAGCATTCTGAAACAATAAATTAACAGAGACAGCAATACATTGTCAAAATTTAACTAAGGTAATTTAGTAGAAAACTGATTATCTAACTGTATAATAATTTCTGATGTAAACAATAATGTTATATTAGAAAGACTATTTAGATATAATTCCAGAGTAATATCACAAATACCCAGCATAGATCACTTCTTGCTGGTTTATTATACCTTCCAGTTGAACCTACCAACTACTATTCACAACGAAAACCGATGTGCAACTTAAATCTGGATAACCTTATGGATGTCCGGGAGCCGCACATCACTGACAGCAAATTTCGATATTCTGGGGTGCAGGGCAATTCGGTAGGTTTAGTCTACTGCGAGAGATGATGGATGGAGTTGGTGGGGTTGGTTCCCTAATCCCAGAGGTTCTTACTAGCCTCAAAATATAGGTGTGCCACATCCTACTTTGACTGGAGAGGCTGGTTCTGTGCTGGCAACCCCTTATTTTGATGGTACATGACAAGATTATTGCCCTAAATTCTTCCTAATGGATCTCGATAGGAGTAGGCCTCTATTCCCAACACTACCCTTCCAGAATATCCGGTCACTCCGGAAGCAGCTCAAAGGTCCTTATAGGACTATCTATAACTTTGTCATAAGAGAACAAAAAACCTAAATCATCACAAAAGATTGTATTTTTTTATTCTTAACGATATGAACTAAATGCTCAATCATTCCATAACTGATCTGTTTCTAACAAGCTCGCATTTCACCGCTGTAGTGGCGCGATGTTAACAGGACGCGCGTAGTGGTGATAAGGGAGCGATATTTACACCATTGTCCCTCTCTGTCTAGCACAATGGATTACCCCGGGGACCAAACTGCTGCAGTGCGCCATTTTATCCAGGTCATATGTTAATTCTGTGTAGGTTTTATTACAAAGCCCTTTTATAGTAGCAGTGGTTTACTTGAGCAGTGGTTTACTTTACCTTTATCTTAATGGCGATTTGTTGTCAATAACCCCGAAACTGTTACTTAATGGGTGGCAAAGCGACTACCATTGTTCATAATGTTAATTTAAATTATTAAATTATCATCTAGCCCTTTGTACAGATTCTTGTTAAATTCCATTTCAATAATCTTAATGATGTTTGTATTAAGGAATTCCAAAAACACTTTCATGCGCTTGGAGGTATTAAAATAACATTGTAAAATAGGTATACAGATTTAATTAGTATTTCCCACTAGGATAATCCGAAAAATCGAAAATGTATTAGTATCTGTTAATAAATTATATACATATAAGTTGATAGGAAGGGTTTTCTAGCTGACTTTTAGAGAACAGAAATATTTCCCGAATTCTGGCTAAATGATCATAAATTAATCTATTTAACTAAAAAGAAAGTATTATAATATTTTTTTGTTAATTGAACTGTTGAATAAACATTATTCAAAGAAACAAATGTAAAATATTTCTGGAATAAAATAAAGTTCCCTTAAAACTGGATTTAACGTATTGAAACAAATCGAATGAACAATCTTTATTCTATAAAATATTTACTCTGTTAACAAATTACCGTTAAACCATTAAATTAGTAAATTATTACATTATTTACATCCCAAATACTTTTATCATCGAAAACATATAAAAATGCCTTTTATAAATAAACTTAAAATCTTCAATCCCTACAATAATCGTCAATCGTGTTTATTTTACATTTTCTCTAAATTCTAGACTCTTATTTTCCTTTATAAACTTTTGTACTCTTTCAATGTAATTTTTCCCACATCACGTAGAAACAGATGTATTAAAAAATGTGTTCCATAAAACCAAAAATAAATGAAATTTAAACAAGAGTAATTTGAATTTTTGTTTGTGGTTAGTTTTTGACGATGAATGAGTTGTGAAGGAATCATAATTTTTTCGGACATTGGCAATTGTTTGTTGATACAATACAATAAGTAACAATTATTACAAAGTGAATGAAAAAATACAAGACGTAACAAGTAATCAAGTATATTTTAATGCTTATGAAAGTTTGATTAGATCAGTGGCTTATTAGATATTTCAAAACACTAAAAGGTAGTTATTTTGATAATATTAATACTTTTTTTAAATATGTTTCTGTTATAATACTTTTTGAAATAGGCCCGTTTAGCAAGTTTTGTAACAATCGTGAAAATAACAAAAATATAAACAAATTTAATAAAAAAATGGCGCATCACTGCTAAACGAAGTGAAAATGGGAAACATTATTCTAAATGTTTAGCTTAGAATCACACAAAGAATCTGAAAGTGTATAGCCAGCTGTTTTTTTTTACACCCTGTATATATAGGAATGAAGCTTCATGCATTATGTGTATGCATGAAGGTTCACGCATGTGTTTAGGTAATTTCGTTTTCGAGATATCGTGGAGAGAAAAAATTTACAGAAATGCAATTTTTTTCAACCCCCCCGAGTTATAAGCTACGATAACAAATATTTGTTTATGGAGATATACTCAGGTATACTTCGTTCCACGTTTCTGAGTGTAAGTGGATAACCTAAAAATATCGCATATCTTTACTATAAATAAATATTCTTTAAATTATGTTTAAGGGGAGCATGTACCTTTTTCGGGTCCCATGTTATTTAAATGGGAGTACACTGCAACATGTCGGTACCATTATCTCCTAAACTATTAGACATATTGACTTTAAACTTTAGGGTTTTGTTCTACATTAACAGCTTTATATTTTCATGCCTTTTTTTAATATCTCAATAAACAAAAAAATTATCGTGGTAGCAATTTAACAAAATTTTATTTTTAAATTATGTAAATACAATATTTTTTAAAATTATAAAAACATAATATATATTGATAAAAAAGCATGAATCTACTCACCAACTAGTCTGCAATAAGTGTGTCAAATTTGAAGTCTGTAAGTCTAATAATTGTTTCACAACGTGTTCCGAAATGTCACAAAACGGTACTTTCGGTAAAACAGCTTTAAAGTTTTAGTTACACTTCAAAACACATAATCACTTTAAAATCCACCTGGACAGTAATCATCTTCTTCATTTTTACTCTTTTTTCCTATCCTTCTTTTTATCCTCTTCTTTTTATTTTCTTCTTGGACTTCTTTGTCAGCTTTTTTAACCCTATTGGAATCGATTTGTTGAAGGCCTTCAACCATAAAGCGTCCTGGTTGGATGCATAATCGTTCCAAAACATTCACTTTGGCCATTGCTCCTTCATTAAAACTAAGAACTGCATCACAAACCCCTAATTTTAATGTCTGAATGCCAACAAATGTGGTCTTGGGTAGCCTATTCCAAATTACGCTATTGATGCTTTCATTAGGGTTCTGTGTTTTACCGTGCAGACACCTCTTTAGTAGGGCTGGGGCTGATAAATCCTTATAGATTGGTTTTATATCTTCCATAATAGATTCAGGCAATGAGTTTGTATGTTTGAAATCATCTAGCTTATTATTTGCCTGAGCTTGTCTGTATTTGCACCAAGACTCAATCCCAGGCGGGCATAGTTCGTGCTGAGGTTTTGCGTCAGTCGATAATTTGTGATAGAACGTAGCCCATATTGCTCTCTTCATTTTTTCAACATCTTCCAAATTATTCCTTATTGCCATCCCATAAAAACGTTGTAAGTGATCTATCTCTACATCAGTCAACCTACCTTGTCCTCCAAGTCCTTTACCATCCTTCAATTTGATTCCTTTTTTATCCCTCTTCAATCGCCGCAGTCTTGTTCCTAGTCGCTTCTGAATATGGCCTACACATTCAAGTTTTTCTAACAAAACATCATCACCATAGGGATTGTTTGCCACAACATGAGTAAACCCCTTAGAGTCCCCATCTCCAAGGTATTTTGTGTATCGCACATTGAGTTTAGCCTCAGAGCGGCGACAAAGAGTCAGAGCTCCCGCCACCTCCATTCCACCACTTGTACCTGAAAAATTTGCCAAACAAGTACCAGAATTTTTGTGCTGTTTCAATAGGGTTTTGTCATGGCTTAGAGGTTTTCTGACACATTTATTACAATATTTGCTGAAACACTCAAAGTCCATAACCTTTCCTGTATCGAAGGATGTTGCTGTCATTACGCCGTTCACAGAGGTGAAGCCTCGCTTCTGCCAGGTACCGTCAAAAGCGGCTGCTATATCACGACAATCATCATTTAGGCTACGAACTTCATCAGCTGCCTGTCTAAGTGAACATTCACTTACCTCTGTTACAGCAGTAAGCAGTTTTTTATTATATTTTTCAATTCGGCTGTTTGGTGGAGCGATATTCATCACAGCAGAAAATACCCTACCAGAATCTAGGCCTTTGCCGATTGAACGTAGAGCATAAACATATCTTAGATTCAACTCATACATATTTCTAACACATTTGGAGCTTATTACTGAGTCAGTATGTTTACATACATTGCAACAAATATTTACACGATGTACTATTCCACACTTGAAGTCTTCATCTAGGCTTATGTCAATGCAGTCGGAACTACTACAATATTAACATTCAGTGAAAGATTTTATTAGGCCAGAAATCTGTTGTAAATCTATTATAATATTTACATTGTTTATGTCATAATCACTAAATTTAGGCAACTTTGAATCATTAATCTTCTTAGAACTAGATGATTGTTTAGGCCTAGGCCTATTAGATTCTCTTGTACCTGGAGAAGCACTTAATCCTAGTTCACTTGAATTTTTACGAAATTGGTTACCTCTGTAAGACTGTTTATTGAACCTTTTCACTCTAGGCATGGCTAATACACAATAATATCACTTATTTATATAATAAATACACACTAAGAGTCCAAAGTTTTGATCACTGGCACCACACAAAATAGAATTACACTGACAAACACTGTTAGTAAACATAAACAATAACAATAATATCAATAGTGTAGGTTAGGTAAGTTACAGATGACTTACATCCTTCAAATGCATCTAAAGCAAGCAGTGCTACCAACCTAAAGGGGAAAAAACGTAATAATCATACAATTGGAGCAAGTAATATGTATATAATACATTCTGACACTAACAATCCATAGCGCGCCATGTTGTCAGCTGAAAAAAAGCGTGCATACATTTCTTAAAAACACATTTTACACATATTTCTAAACCTCTCAGATATAGAGTGTTATAATATATTTTTGAAAAGGGCATAAAACATAGTATTTTTTATGATATGTTTCAAAAAATCGATATTTTGGTGCCAAAAAGGTACATGCTCCCCTTAAAGTTATTTGAAGATGATGATTTAAATTAAAATATTTCTGTGGTATATTTTTATATCTAAACCATTTGATCCAGCCACGCTTTGCTGTGGCTTGAACATTACACGATTAGTATTATGCACAAGTTATGCATTACTATGCATTTTAAAATTATAGTATAATCAATAATAAGTTAGTTATACCAAAATCCATAATTTATTTTCTTACAATATATACATCAATACGGTATAAAAAGATTTATTCAAGCTCCAAACAAAATTTTTACATGATTCGAAACATAACAATTCATTAACGTTCAATTATGTGCTATTTGGTGCAAAATGCTATTAGTTAATATGTCTTTTGTTAATCAAAACAAATAAATTTGGTGGGTTACCGACACATGAGCATGCAGCATATAATTAGCCTATTAATTTAAAAGGTTAAATAACAACTACATATCTCGTGTTACTGTGTAGGTGTTCGTTAAAAATGGATTCACTCTCCCACGCAACATCAGACAGTGGTTCTGAGAATGGAATGGTAAAACGCTGTACGTCTAATGGTATTGGCAAAAATAAAATGTTTGACATTTTTTTCTCAGATATTTTTTCTATAAACTGAAATAATGAATTCCCGAATGAATAAATTGTGTAATTATATTATATAAATTATAGCAATGGAATGTTTGACAAATCAAATCTGTATATTATTTTCTAGTTATTTTAACAAAATAAATTTCCATAATTCGGAACCCATTAAAAATAACAGGTACGTTTCAAAAATATGTGGTTGGTAATTTAAAACGTGTATATACTAAATAAAATAACATTATTTGATATCACACATTAGCCAATAAAATCAGCTTCAGTAACTCAGTTATTGACCATCAGCTACTCAGAGAAATGCTAAAAGGAACCCAATAAATGTATATTTTTATTAAAATATTTATTATTTGACCTGGTTATTTTAATACTACATGCTAAATAGAGGTTGTAAAAAAGGCTGACATAAGGAAATGACATTTTAAACAAGTTTATTCTATGCTCTAAAGACTATAAAAAATGTAAACAAATAAAATTCTGGTTATACTAATTAAACATATGATTTTACTCATAAAACTATGTTTACACAGAAGATTCAATTACCATTTTACATGTTGTATAATTGAAATCAATGCTTCATCAGTAAAAATTCTTTAAAGTTACAATAAAAAATACGTTTATATCAGGATATAAAATATCCAAAAAATTAGTTAAGCTAAAGAATACACACACGCCCGCGCGCGCGCACTCACGCACTTACACACATATATTAATAACATTTAAATTGGAATAGTGGCTTTAGACATCAGAGTAAACGAAAATAGTAACACTATTTTTTGTGTCTATATTGATAATTTATATGCCGAAACTCGTTAAATGCGTCCAACGTTTAGCGTAGTTGAGCATCAAATATCTAACTTCTTTAAACAATTTTTTTCAATTTATTATATGATTAGTATTACTTTTATTCCATTATTAATGCTTAGAGGAAAGGAATATATTTGCAACACGAACTAAAATATCGGCTTGTATATGTACTAAAAAGCATGTTACAAATGAACAAAATAATTGCCTCGCCCTTGAGTGCTAGTAGGCTGACGTGTTGAAGTGCGTTGGCCAGTCTGGAATGTAATATTGTAGCCAACAGTCACTAGTAACTTACTTGTTGGTCGACAAGTAATCAACAATGTCTTCATCAATAAACTAGCATTACCTGTCCAGTTATAGATTTCTTGATGTCAAGTGTTAATACAACTTAGACTTAAGCAATCAACTAAAAAAACTATTTAAAATACTAGTATATTCATGACTAAAGATAATATTTATGAACTAGGCATGATAATAATACATTTTAGTTGTGTTAATAACATAAAAATATATTATAAACATGCAAATAATGTTTAACATAGAGTTTGAAAGTTTACAACACACCTTTTCTGCGTTATATTTTGTTATTAGTTTAAATAACATTAACGAACGGAGGTTTAGGAACTCTAAATTTAAAAGAAACTAATAAAAATACAGCTAATAATTTTATAATGTCCTTCACAAAGATTCAAGCTAAGTATTTAAACCTCGCTGCAATGCGCCAGGCATTCACTAATCCATCCATTAGATGCATGGTTTTACTGGTGATTTCAGTACATTATTATCCACAATAAGATACTTTTTCATGTAATCATGTATTGCACACGCAGTTAGTACAATATCACTGATAAAAACTAAATAAGCATGCTACATTAATTGCTGTAAATGCCCTTTACAAAAAGCTATATGTAAAAGTGGTTTATAATCATGCGTCCCTTTTCTTTTACTTTTACTTATGATCGTGGTGTTATTTGTTATTTGTACAACATGATACCAAACCGCTTCAATAAAAGTACTTTTATTAATTACTGCCGCCATTGTTTTAGGTTTCATGAATCGAAAATTAAATTTAGATATAAAATTTGGAAAATGTGTATACTTGTCGGGATGTTTGAATATTCCCCTCTAGGTCTAGAAGTGATCCTTCTTCGAATCTAGGTTTGAATAAAGTAGTATTAGCACACAACCTGGATTTTCTGGAAATCATTAGAAGAGTTTTTCTGAGATATGAAATGATCATCAGGCATGCTAAAGTCTGGGTGAGGTGAAATCCGTGAGACTAAAACCTTTTAATTCTTTTATTCCTATGCTTTTGTTTTATTCGAGTCCATAGCACAAATATGAGTAGACTCGTACTGTTGAACTATAAACAATACGCTGTGGTGTATTGGAAGTGTGCCAACAAAGATTCACAAACAATGTAAAACAGATTGATACCATATAAACTCAATTTAAACTAAACATACTATTTCCGAGCCAGATATCTAGTTTGTCAAGAGCCAGCCTTCCTTGGTAACGCCTCTAATGGGTTTTCGTGGTCTCCGTCGCAACGTTTCAGTACCTTCATCATAACAAAACAAGTTCACTTAAACAACGTTATAATACTTATGACTAAAACATGATTTTGCCTTAAGACAAATATATAAGTAATTAATTGTTTTTAAATACATTCATATAGGTCTTATATTTATGATTAGAATGTTTTTACGTGATTATAACACACAAATTTGTTACACTGTCATACCATAAACTACCTTCCAAAGCCGTATGTTACTTAATTAATTGTTGTCGCCTTTATCATTTATTATTAAATATTGCTTTAAGAGCTTTGTGATTACAATTGCGATGGTTAAAATATTGAAAAAAAGAATCTATCCCAGCCAGTTTTAATTCCTGTTTTTGTTGTTTTATTACCAATATAGAATGGAAAATATTTACGAGACACTATAATGAAACCTTAAAATTTACTGAAAAAGTTAAAATAATTGTTACATTAAATTATTCTTAATACAGTTATTTTCATACTTTTACATTATTAAGGATATATGCTACTTTTCGTGTTTTGTATCAGTTATCAGCCATGGTTAATGTATTTAAATATAAGTACATTTTGTTATATTTTGTTTACCGAGTCAAATATTGCATATTGTTTTAAAATTTAATTTCGAGTATTTAGAAAAATGAAAATAAGAGTGGTCTTTTATTCACCTAATTGTCTGTTTTAAAACAGCTAAAATCTTTAGGAATTAATGAAAAGTTGTTTATTATGCAACATTTATTAAAACGTGTAGTATTGGCCTCAATGTATTTGTGAACCCCATTTCTTAACATACAATATGCGAATTCCTGGAATATTCCGTTGCCACTATAATTGCAGGATGTAAAAAACATATTTCTTGAAATAAAGTTACTTAAATCATGTGGTAGTAAGCAACTCAGGATCTTTAATGTTCGTGAGGTGTATCAATAGGTATTGTAGATTTAATGTGGATTCGAGAGTATTTACATTGACTAACCAGTATAGATTTATAAAGACAGAGTTAAAATAATAAATTCCATGTAGCAAAGATTTTATTCACTTTACCTATTAGCAATTTTACATGACCTTTATATGCAAATAAATAAGCCCTGTGTATAAGCTTATTGGCCAAGTGTTAGCAAAGTCTATTGCTATGGGGTGGCATCTCATTTATTTCTGTTTAATTGCTTGTTTACAAAACATCTCGGAAAAGAATTCCTATTGAGATTTGGTTATCACTCATGTGGCTGATTGATATCCTATATAGGTGTTTCTCTATTTTAAACACGATAACTCAAAAACAACTGGAGCTAAGAACATTTAATTTTGTATATTTTTGTATTACAATGAGATTTATAATAGTTTCGTACATCAATATTCTTCTATAATTATGTCTAAATATGTATAGAAGAATAAATAAAAGGCACATATTTATGTCTAAATATATGCCTTTAAATTCTGTCTGTGTTTCTGTGTATTTTATGCAGAGTATATTGAGAATAAATAGAGTTAGGCTTTTGAATTTATGCATGGATTTTCATTTATACATTCGCTATTTGGGTGGATTCCCTTCTGTTGGAGTTTCTGAGTAGCATAACCTCAATTTCCGCAGAATACCTTGACAAAAAAATTTAACTTTTGCATAAAACATTATTTCTAGATTGATAACCTTATACTATTTAATGGTGTATGTGTGGTTTGTGTAACCGTTCTTAACAAAAAATAAAAAAATCTTGAGGATATTTTGGGAATTATTCATTTATACTATATACTTATGTATAGGTATAGTAAATATCATACATAATTCTTAATTTATATATATATATATATATATATATATATATATATATATATATAAAACATTAAACATAGCAATATTAATTTGTAATATATAATTTGGATTTAATGTTATTATAATTGTCTGTATGTCCTTTCATTGTATTAGCATAGACTAACTATGCGTAGGATTTCATCATGATATTATTTATACTTATCCATCGTCAAAAATGAACTTTGAAGGAAAATAGTTGTTATGTTAATACCCAATACCTATAATTACTACTAATAGGGCTATTATATATAATTATAGAATAAAAATAACTAAGTAGTTATTGAGCGATATCGAAACCATGAATCAAGGAAGTGGTACATTTCATTTCTGCCTGTCTTTCAAAACTATATATATATATATATATATATATATATATATATATACCGAAATAAACTAAACCAGTCTTCATTTTAATGTAGACAACAAGTGACATAGTAACACAACACCCTGATGAAATGAGCTGTAGACTTAACTTTTAATATAATTTCAGCAAAACTTGTTATGTGGTACGTGGTGTTGGTTTACTACTTCCATTTAATTTACTGGATTAAAAATATCTAAACCGGAAGCACCTTGGCATTTTTCATAATTTACACAGTGCAGTTCATAAATTAAAAAAAAAAACTCGGTTGGCCTAAAATTTGAATGGTCAACAACTTATACATAAGGATGATAAAATACAGGTTTAATATTAAACTATCTTCAATATTCACAAGTTTAGCTTGATAAGTGCTATGAGTTAATATTTGAAGTTGAGTTACAATATGATAAATATGTGTGGTTATATTCTTCATATAAAATTAATTAATAACCTGTTTTTAAAATATTACTATTTCAAATACCCTTTTGGTTTAGAATATCACTCTTAGTCCGCCACATATTAAGACATGAAGAATATCCCTGACATATGTGGATGCAGGTTCGACGGGTGTATGAAAGTGCATCATGTACAATACAACGAGAAGCTCAAAGCCTTTCAACCGACGAAAAAATCCAGATCATCGACGTGTGAAATGAGTCGTTATGATAATTCATTATTATTATTGTTACCACTGGGCTTGCTAGAATCCTAATTGCGTTCAAATGATCTTCATCTTCAACTTAAATGTATGAAAGATTCATACAAATTGTATCATATAAATATAAAAAAAATTGGCCCGTAATAGGCCACTATAAAGTTTTGTTATTTCATTATAATTGATGAAATAACATGTTTCATGTTGAATGTCTTTCAGACAATAACTGAATAATAAATCAGTGCTAATATGTTTATATCAGTCAATATAATGAATACATTTAAATAATTAGTTTCAAATAATAAATAATAATTTCAATAAGTAATAGTTTTTTTAATTAGGACGTATTTTAATACAACTGTAATATATAAATATTAGTACATGTAATTTATAGGTTTATTATAAACCTTCCCATTATAATACAGGTAAATAGTTTTTGTTGTTGCTTCGAATTAATAATAAAAATGTTCGTACAATGAGAAGTAAATACAGAACTAAACAGTAAATTAAAATGAAAACAATTATTTTTTTTAACTTTAAAACACAAATGTTATTTTACAGCAATTATGTGTACACACTTTTGTCCCTGAGTGTATTAGTAGTTATTTCAAACGAAAACGTTGTGGGAAATAGTTTATTTTACATTTAATTGAGTCTTATACTTGAAATTGTGCAACTTGTAGTTTATATCTTTCTAAAAGTATCCTGGTCATTAGAGGGTTAAACCTCAAAAACCTCTCAAGCAACTAGAGTTTTCTAGCCTGAAAAAAACGCAAATTTAACTTGGCAAATATTATTATATTATAAAACACAGTGGGAATTGTATCAAAATTGTATTGGTTATTGTATATCACATATAAAAAGCATAATTATAGGTTGAATATATGATGACCCTCGCTTATTGTCAGACGTAAATCAAATAGTACACATACTCACAGTTTAATCAAGATTGTACACACATTTTCACTTCTTAAATGGTTTCTAATATGTGTCGTTTTAGTCTCTGTGACAAATTTTCAAGACCTTATAATAATATTTAATGTATACTTAAAAGAGTATTCGAATTTGCAATATATTTTTAATAACAATCTTAATATACGAGTATCTTATAAAAAATTCGTTCTTAAAACCTTAAATAATTATCACAACACAATGTGTACTGTACATTCCACGGTAATTATTTATATGTCTTCTCTTATAAGTCTAAGCTGTATTTATTTCACATATCCGTGTTGTTATAGATAGTATTTAGAAAAACAGAAACTAAAAAAATGCAACAGCCTTCCTCTAGTGTAGATATCAGAAACAATTGGTAATTTCCTTCTGAGATGTGAAATATAGAATAATATAAAGTTTGGTAATGGATTATTTTGAACGTCGTCGCGTGTATACGTGGGAGTAAAAACACAAATTTATAGCAAAGATTTTCCAACCAATGTGCCGTCAATCTTATCATAATTCTATATTCGTAATGCTTATTCTTCATTTTACCACGGGAACATGGGGAAAATCCTGCTTAAACACTGTTAACACAATATGTGAAAAACCATACGGCATTGTACCTAGTAGCCTTGAACACCGGTGAATTTTACACTATTGTCGACACTGCGTTTTGGATAAATATAGGAATATACATTATAATGTGCTATGTATTATCCATTCCTTGTAATATTTAAAGAGAAGAAATTGGTTTCTGGTTACCCAATCCTTACAAGTTTTAATTATTTTACTTATTAGTTTGTTTAAAAATAGTGTTTCCAATCAGTTAATAATAATAGCAATACAAATAATAAAAGTTATTAAAAAATGTTTTAATTTTAAGATTAAATCTATTTTTTAATTAACCCGTATACAGCTAAAAACAATAGAGTGAGTAAAGTTTAATAGTCAGTTAAAATATTTAATGGCAATGTTAATGTGAAACTATAAATCTTTCAAGATTCACGAGCTGATTTGCAATAAAATCGGTTAGCATAAACCAGTTTTTGTTTACTTCCTTTTCATTCTTCAGTAAAAGTTTATGTGAGAGCGTGCATTGTTTATTAGACCAAGAAGGTTCTAGATAGAAGGAAAGATAAATGTATATGTCTTTCTTGTCTATGTTATATTTTATAGATTTTGATGTATTTAATAAATAGTTTCAAATGTGATAAATATAAGTGAAAGACATAAACTTATATTCCAATTTTAAATGGGATCTTTGGGAATGATGAGTTGAACTGCTTTAAATATTTGACTTATAGTAGAGAAATTTGTATATTTTACGTGGACAACTAATACTAGATATGTATACAAAATACTTAATTTCTACAATTTTTATTTTTATTTTTAATTTTGAGTTTCAGATTTTATATTATGATGGTTAGAAAATAATACTTACAAGGACAAAATAATTTTATATGTTAATGCAAATATTTTTGACATAATAACAGAAACAACGTGTTATGCTATTATAAATTATCTAAGTTAAAATTTAATAAATTATTGTTTAGTTCAACAGACAACAGTTTTAAACATGTTTGCATTTCTATGTCAATGAAGAAATACACTTGAAATATGGTTAAATTTAGGTTTTTGGAAGAGTAATATTGTATTCCATATTATTAAGACATCTTAAAGAGAAAGGCTATCCAAGTAAATTATCTTTCTTTTTATAAATACGTTAATAATGTTGGAAATATCTCACATTTGTGCGAAGTTGTTTTTAACTTAGGCATTCAAGCACGAGAAGTATATGACAATGAGGAAATAATGTCTGGAACGATAAGGAATGACACAGACGTAACTGGTTAAATTTACTAGCCAATAATAATACAAAAATTATCTCCTTGTACTAATATAAAAATTAAGTTTATAGTTTTAAATTACCATTCCTTTAAATCAATCTATATTTACATCTTTATTACTCATTTAGTAGAATTTATAGACAATTATTCACTACGTTAAATCACTATAATTAAGAATACTTTATTAAATATGTACTTACTATCAGTACATTGAAACCTATATTGCAATTTTATCCTAAACCATACACAAATAGAAAAAATATGTATCAGTACTTTTAAGTAGACTTTATCGCGTTATACAGTATACTGTTGTAACGCATTGTTGGCAATAATTATCCAGATAGAGATTGACGTGGTATTGATGACGTCACAACTGGAATGCAATAGTTGCTACGTACAGTAAACTCTGCTGACTAATTAACAGAGACCTCCACGCTCTGGCTGTGTATACAGGTTTTATTTAGTTTTGTTAAGCGTTTTATACTAACCTAAGTGAACAAATTTAGTACTGTTTTGATGAAAGTAAAATTCTTCAATATGAGTTTGATATGTCACAATATTATATTCCCAAATATTTATAGCAATACTGTATTTCATGACCAACGTATATTTTTTAAGATGATATTTTTGTCATCTGATGAATGAATATTGTATTATGATTGTTCTTGAGAAATTCATAGTTTTCATTTTTACTAAGACTGATAAATGATTTCATTTTCTACTTAGTTGGATGAAAACACTCATTACCATTAATCTTATCTGGTCGTTTATGCACAATATGTAGATAATTACACTAATTTAGAATATCGTGTTATACCTTTTCATTCCTAGCTTAAAGTATATTATTAATAATGTTACGTAATGTAATAAATCTAAGTATAAACTCAAAGCACCTAATTGAACAATTCCAAACATTCAATCTTAGTTCTGTTCTGCTTTCCTTAACATAATCCAAACTAATAAAAATGCTACGTCCGCTCACTAAAAGTCGATCTTTCGAATATAATTGGCTCCATTCAAGGGGTAAGAGGAACTTCCATTAGGACTAATTAGCATATAGAAAGCTGAGCTCTAAATCGTATTCCACTTTAATATTAATGAGATCTGGAAAACAACCTTCTTAGCAGTTTTTTCAGTAACTGTTTCAGATGTCACTATATAATATGATGACAAGGTACCTATCCTATTTTATCTTTACACTATCTGTATTATGTTATTGACCGTTTTATTGTACACTCATGTCATGGTGTAAAACTCTTGTCCAATTGTATTACCCATGCAGACTTTAATCATTTAAAATGACTTCAACATGACAGGTAATTATTATATTGATTTAGGGTGTACAAGTAGTAAAAGTAAAGACAGTAGTAAAATCCACTAGTGAAAAATTATTATAATAATTCTTGAAGGTAAAATATTGCTTATGAAGAAGATTACGTTTCAACGCAAGATTAAATCCTATGTTTTAATACATTATGTTATATAATTGCTGGTCTAAGAAAAGGTCGTGCGTGATGTGAAAAAAATACGATATATGATCTCTCAGATAGGCTTGAATATATAAATTCTAAAAAGTCAAATCTAGTCAAATTTAAGTGAGCGAAAATTGGGACCAATCAAGATGAAATATTGAAATATTTAATTTCTATTTCGTGATATCAAGCCAGTATAGCAACATATTTACCCCAAATAGTATTTTATAAAAGTAAAATATCTTTTGAACAGGTTATGAAAGGGTACATGAACATATTCGGTATTTCCAAGTGGATCGCACATCAAAGTTACTTTAGTCTTGTAGTCAAGATGCGATGTGTAAAGTGTGATGAACCATGCATAGATTTGAAAGAAACAGGATTAGATTTACCACTTACAGAGTTATTGCTAACAAATTTAAAAGTATCAAACCTTTGATAGTAAAAGAGCACATACTTCTAAAAACCCACATTCTATTCAGTTTACCAGTGCGGATGAGTGAAAAATATGACATGGGAGCGCTGTTTGTCGCAAGGTTTAAGGCGCAGGACAGGAATTCAGGCAGGACACAGAACATGTCCCGGTATAGTGTAAGACTTTCCATCTCATATTTGACCATAACCCCTTCTCTTTATTTTATTTAAAATGCTAGGACAGTTTTGTGATTTAAGTTTACCAGACTAACGTTAGACCTACATATTCTTATTTTGTATAAGTTTCACTAACCATATATAAATTATGCAATACAATAGAATATTTGTTTTAAATAATTTACTTGTAAAATCTGACGTAAATGTGTTAAATGCGAAGTCTCTCACAAACTTTCTCTAAAAAAAACTTTACATGGTACACAGTTACATAACACTATTATAAATTCTATGAGCTATTGAGAAAATTGCTATATAGATAAATATTTATCAATATATAAAAGTCAAGATTATAGATATCTTTAGGGCCGGAAAAGTAGAATGATAAGTTCCTCTAATCGAGTGGGTTTATAGATAGTGGTTTATTATTTTATATATTAGAAATATCTTAAAATCTTAAGATTTAATTTAAATTTAAGACTGTAGAAATAACTATAAAAGTAAGTATTACGTACGATACATAAAATACAAAGCATCTTAGTTTATCGGTATTGCTAATAAAATATTTCATGTGACACTTGAAGTTTTCGTTCTAATGAAAGATTTAACTCTAACATGACTTTAAAACTTACGAATTGAAAACTTCAATAGGCCAAAATAGAGCAGCCTATAAAATTTTATTTTGTGATTACGTACAATATAAACAAATATAAAAAACATATGCAATAATCAGTAGTATATTCGTGTAGCAATTTTGGTTTGTTATATTTTATGTAAATAAAAAGATAAATGGTTTCTATTATTGCCTTGTGATTAAAAACTCTTTTTTAAAGGAATCGAGGTAAATGTTGGTCGCTACTGAATATGTTAATACCATGTTAAAGGGTGAATGCATATATTACATTAGGGACATATTGTGCACAGAAATAAGCTTTTGAGATAATTATCTACAGCAAAATTGTCAGAGTCAATGCAGAATCAGTATTGTTGTGATTTCGGCGAGACCAGATCAAATTAAATTGGCTCACATGGGATTAGATTGGATGAGAGCGGCGAGACGGAAATTTAGGCAATAGACTGCAGTTCTATTGACTTGGCTTATCAAAATGCTGTTTGTTTTTGTTTTACGCTTTGTTGTATTAGAATGATAGTTATACAGGAAGAATATAGTTATAACAAAAAGGTACTTATTTATTTTGTTACTATCAAATGTAATTAAACAATAATTACAAATAAGTGAATACATTTTTAATTACAGTTCATGGTCCACAGCAGTAAAGTTCAAGAAACGTAACAGATGTAACCCCAATATTTGTAGTTCGTTTTGTACATCAATTTTACTGTTGGATTTTTGCACATAAAAATCAGTATTTTAGTGTTTGTACAAAATATATTACTTGGAAATAGGCCTACATTGTAAATAAACTGCAATCATGAAGCCAAGTCGGAATAAGCACTATACGGTATAAAACCTAACTGGAGGATTACTAGAAATTCCGTATTAAGGATAATTGGATGCTTTCATAATTTATATTTTAACAATATTCGTATATTTAACGCTTAAATACTGTACCGAATGGACGAAACACATGGCGTTGGTTACCACGTTAAATAATTTTGGATTTTGGAATTAAAGATGTTTTTTTTAATTTATGTGTCTTATATTTCCACCTTTATCTTGAGTGTATAGATCACTAAATTCGTAATGCTTTTTTGATGTCAACTTTAATCAAACATTTAAGCAAGTAAAATATTTCGTGAGTAGTAAATCATTGGTTTCTACTTCCTTTATCGTAGTTTGCAACTTTAATTTGGAATCGATTAATTTTGCAGATATTTTAGATTTAGTGTTCACTTATCTATAACATTATATAAAAATCTAATGGTTCTTTCTCTCTATGTTAATAATTTTTAAAGCCAATAAACTATAGTCAACTTCTACGTGTCAATATGTGAGTTATCTGTTTTATTGCAACAAATTCACGTGTATAATAACCAACCATTTTATATTTGTTTACATTTATAGTATTGAAAGCATAGAGTAAGCTTAATAGAAACAGTACATCTTTTATCTACCTTTACCGCAATCGCTGTTGAGCACAGAGTATGAAAATATCAAAATAAGTAATATATAATAAGTAATGTTATATATATATATATATATATATATATATATATATATATATATATATACTATATACAGGTATATATATCTAAATTTAATTTTTAGGTTTTAATATTATAGCCACGAGCCCCTATTTCGTAAATATTTTCAAAAAAATATATCCAATAAATAATTATAAAATCGAATAAGATATTGGCAAATTTCATGCTTTTAATATACAATCATCTTATGTATAATAACTTTCATTGTACTTTCGTATTAATATGTGTCATCAGCGACGAACTAATAAAACACAACATGCAAACATCACAAAAGTTAAACTCACGGTGTACCATCAATAGCAGTAATCCAGGGACGTTTATTTTAAAACCTCCAATTAGTTGCGATCGCGATAATCTCCTTCTAAAGTAAGGCACTGTGTTTTCGTTTTTTGCTTGTTTTCGCTGCTGTTGTTTGTAACATTGTTAGTTTCATTTTTTTAGTTAAATATAACAGTTGTATAATGAGGCAGTTATGAAATATTTAACACAATTATTAGTTATATGAATTATTTAGATTTCGATAAATTTATTTATAATCTTAAAATATTAATCTAATACGAATATTATAGTGATGGTGTGTGAATATACAACAGAGTGATGGTCTTGGTCTTGGCAATCCTTTTTTTTCGACATCATACTTTTTATGCTAGCGACAGGTTTCATTGCTAAAATTTCATCATCAGACAGATCATATTATATATATTTAAAGGTTTATATACAATGACATCTATTGATTTATTATACATATTTTTACCAACGTATTGCCCAATATTGTGGTTATACAGAAAATTTAGTACATAAACGTTTCCTGGCGAATAAACGAATTAAAATCAACATCTAGTTCATGGAGCTATAAATCAGTCATGAAGTTTTCATGTCTCGGTCAATCTAAACTCTGAGATCTACCTATCTTTTTCGGGAAGGCAGGACGTTTCTCCAACGGCTTGTTACATGAAGGAGAGTGTGAGAACGTCCTCTGACGAAAAAAACAATGTTATAATTAGCGAGACCTACCTGACTTTTTTGGAATGGTAGGACACGTATTTAATGACTGTTGACAAAATGAGCGTGTCGATCTTTCCAGGTGGATAAAACAATGATCGCCTTTCAATATTCAATGCAAAAGAAACAAGCTAATAAAATATTAATACTTCAATTATAGTAAGCGTGACTTTACTTAAAATTTTGAGATGAGAGGATATCCAATATTTTTTTTTATTAATTTTTTCATAGTTTTGTAATTTAATTATGTTTGCATTAAACATCGTTTTAGAAACACTTTAAATAAGTACAGTCTCTTCTTGAAAGAAGGCCAGAACTGGATAGGCCAAAATTATCACGTTCTATCTGGAAATTTAAATGGGGAGGACTCACTTGAGTTTTATTAAATAAAAATTCTGTTATAAAGAGCTGTTGTTTTATAAACAAATCATATGGATTTTGGACCAGAAATGCGATTTATTATTATTTTTATGCTTTAGTTTGAGTTATAAAATAACAAGTCATGTTACAGTTTCTTCATTGATTCTTTGGAAACTATTCTCACATCCAAGGTCCAACCGAATTTCTGGATCCTCTGCAACAGTTTGCGAAGAAGGACTGCTATTGAGGCTGAGTGAGGAGGAAAACTGTTGTCATAACTCAACATGCTTAGAAAGGACCTCGTCTTATTTTTGTTCTAGATACTTCCTAAATTGGTATGTACAGTACCTCTGTATCTGTCGTTTTCAAATGCAACGAAAAAGCCTGCCGGATACTTCATCTGCTGGCATTTGCTTTCGACTTGACATTATATTTTTTGGTTATATGGCTACGATTATATTATTGGATCGTAGCCTATTATTATATAATTGTGAAGAAAATATAAACATGACTTGTTTTTCCTAACTTAACCACAACATAAACATAATAATCAATAAATTTATGGCCAAAAAATCTAAAACACTTGTTTAAAATACAACGCCAATATCAAAGGGAATACATTTCTGTTAATAATCTTTTATAAATGTGTCATTTCGTACTAATACATGAGTATTAGATAGTCACATAAGATGTCGATTTATGTAGTTTTTACAAATAGTTAGTATTTATCTATAATTTTAAAAAATATGTCCAAGAACATTAAATAGAATACAAATGGAATTTTCATCGAAATATTTTTCTATATTTATAGTATAGTTGAAAACTAATCTACATATCATTCTACTGAAACACTTTAATTGTACTTATATAGGTATTCTTATACTCTGTGCTCAAAAGTGGTTGCGGGAAAGGTAGATAAAAGAAGCATTGTTTCTATTCACAGAACTCACATGTTTACACATAAAAGTTGGTTATAGTTAATTAGCTTTTAAATTAATAAAATAGACAGAAAGAAGCATTAGATTTGAATATAATGTTATATTAGTTAAGTACCTAAAGGTGTTTTAATATAATAAAATATTTGATATTTAGATTGTATGTGAGGTAATATTTTAATTATTTTTTATCTGAAATGAGCCGGTAAATGTGTTAATAGGAATGATGTAATAATACATAGTAAAGATTTGAAGCTAATCTTAACAAGTCAAACACTGTTTCATTATTATTAAAATAATAAGATGTCAGTCCTTCAATTTCATATAGTGTAGGAAAATACATTTAGTACATACATTCTAAGGCTACTTTCCGATCATACATTATTCTACTTTCATATACAATAGTCTTACAGTTATGACTATATAAATAAGGCTATTGGTTAGCTAATAACTAACTGTAGAATATTCGCTGGTTATATATCTCAATTTAAAGTAGATTAGGCCTACAACATGATGAGAACAAAGACGATCAATCAGTGACTAGGCCCAGAGTAATCTGCTCTGGCCGAGATGGCAAATTTTAACTCAGTGCCTTGCTTGAGCAGCACCTTCTTCTATTAAATACAACAGTCCATATTGAAAACGTAAAAATTTAACTGATAAATTCATAAGATCTTGTAAGAATTCATACTTGTCAGGTAAATAAAGTATGTTAGATGTGAGCTTATAACGTTGATATGTATGTTTTATAAGTTGGGGGTTTAAAAACAGTAAATTGTTTTAAACATCGAGCTCATCAAAAGGCCAACTTTAGTTTTAACGGAATTTCAAATATGTATATAGTATCTGATAGAGGATAGTCAATTAAATGTTCCAGAATATAATACGTTAGTGTGAACACTTTCCGCTTTTAATTTGATTTCGAAACATAGTTATAGTTTTTTTATTATTCCGCCGGAAATTGTGTAATTAAAAAGGGGACTGTTTAGTAAGCTTTTATTTAACTATCATCCATTGCCTTAGCCCAAGCTGAAATAATATATTAATCGTAAAAATTCCTTAAAAATAATACTTATTGATTCATTACATTAGCCTTAAGAAGTAGAAAAATATGACATACAATGACACTAAACATAGATTTTCACCGTTATTGTCACATTTCTCTATTTTTATATGCTACCTTTTGCAGTAGACAGCATATGATTTCGTATAAACAGATCCTATTATACTGTAAAGTTCACAAGGATAGAATCCTCGAATGTTGCTTATAGAGCTGCTAATGTAAGGATGATGTTATTGAGAATTTCGCTGAGCAATATAGTAGTTAGTAGTTTAAATAAATTTATAAAACATTATTAATATTTTTATGTAAAAAACATCTTTTCATCATTACGAGCCCTGGGTTAAAATGTTGAACAATTTAACCATTACATCCAGAAATATCTGTCAAAATCCAACGGTTGGTATTGAAAAATAAGTTGAACGTTTTTAACACTTTTTAATAAGTATAAAAATGTTAAGTACAAATCACCTACATAGCTGTGATATTTATGAGTTTTAGAAGGCTCGAACTGCTGACAATCCCATCGCTCTACATGTACGAAACTGTATTGTACTGTCGGTGCAAATGTAAAACCACACGTGGCAGGGAAGTACATGGCTATAACACTAGGGGGATCTGTTAAGGGCGGCACAGCACATGCTCCGAGCTTATGAAGCTCTACCCTGTGAGGTCAAAAATAAATTAATCAATTTGCTTCCCCTCTGTATACGCCAGGAACACAGGGAAAGACTGTGTAAGAAGAAAATAAAGCATTTTTTTGTTAGGGGGGGGGGCCTTCTACGGCGTTGATGAGTTCGTGGACCGGGAGCCAGAGTTTTAAGGGGCCGACCTGTTTTAAGTAAAATTATATTTTTAGGATTTTTATTGTGTTTTAACGATCATCAAAGTTCTTACCTGTTTTAAAGGTATTTAAAAGTGTTTATAATTTTATATTTTTAATTATTTAAAGTTAATACAGTATATACTGTTTAATTTGACCAAGTTAACTTGAAATAACCTGTACTGATTGTGTATACTTGTAATTCTATAAAAATATATCATGTTTTAAATAAATACCTGTTAAATGTTATATTAAATTTAGTTTAATGCTCTAGACAGTTAGCTTAGAATTAAGATGACAGTGACGGACACTGTACAATATGTGAATTGTTTTACAGCAATAAAGAGATTTCTTGTTATAATTATTATGTTAAACCCTAAAAAATAGTTTTGCTACCTGTTCCATGGTTTCACCCAACATAAACTTTACATTAAAAACTAGACAAAACACATGATATATATGTAATTCCTAAAGAAAATATTTTTTTAGTACATTTATATACCAAAGTGCTAGGAATCGATCTTCAATAACGTTTTGCATTGAATTTCCACTTTATAAAATATATTGTTTTAACTAATATATCGCAGCACATAAATACTGATAAAATGCTTACGAATGCTTACGACAAAAAGTAAGTAGTATAAAAAATACCACTATTATAATCATGACCTTTAATTCGGGTTTCGTTATATAATCAATTTACCCGAAACTTTAGGTTACAACAAATAAAAATTTAATTTATCTGGTATAGCTCTTCTGTTTCGGTCGAATAAAGGAGATATATTTTTTGATATCTGAAATATTATAACAAAATGTTTAGTAAATGCTACAAGCATTACAGAACATCTTTTTATTTAGGTTCTATAAGAACACAATTGCGAGTATTTTGGGATAGTTTTCGTTTTAACAAGCTGCGTTATATAAAACACACACACACACACACACACACACACACACACAATAGCACGCGGTTTTATAAATATGTGCACTCGAAAACACATAAATTATAAATGCGATTGTGTGCGAGTGTGTGTGTGGTTTTGTATAGAAAATGTATCTAAAGCTGCAAATATGTAATATTGAGTTTGTTTGTTTAAATTTTAGTCTGGTTAGAAGGTTAGAGTAGCTTTATTTTTAATTAAAAAAATAATTTAACAGTATTGCTTTTACGGTTATATACTTTACGTTATATATTATCAAAAAACACCATATATACAATTTCGAAATATATTGGGTATAACGTAACAGGCAACTATATGTTACTGTTTTTATTAATTATGTACTATTTATAATTTTACCATTATCAGCGATGGTTTAAATCCACTTTCTGCGAGCTTATATACTCATTTAAGTAAGGTTGATTGCTTTTCGTGGTTTGATTGTTGGTTCTGAAACAGACTGTACTTGGCTGTCGCGCGTTGAAAATTAATTACTTAATAATCATTAGTTAATTCAACATGTTTCTACTTAAATGGGTCAGTATATTACGTGTTACATTATTATGCCTTGTGTTCCCCGCAGAGCAAAAATTTTGTAAATGAACAAACAAAAAAATCACTCATGTCAATTTAATTGGAAAATTTGTTCGATATTTGTATAGTAATAGTAAGGTAATAAAGCATTATAATCTGAAAAAGAATGTAAAATCCTCTTGCAATAACTAAATTTTATAAACTTGCATACTAATATGAAGATCTGAGAATATTACACACTTTTAGTTACCAAGTGTTGGCGCTTGTTACTTCCTTTCAACACTGAGCACTAACGACATCGCACTTACAGCATTCTGTATATTTTGTAACATCTTCCAGGTAACATTAAAGAAATCTCTTTATTTTTTATATAAAAGTAAACAGATTACTGCAAGGAAAAAACTTTAGCATCATTAACGAAGTTAGATATCTGAGTTTCCACTTTGGATACCAGTATTAAAATAAGATTGAAATATACCAAATTTAATGTTCAAAATGCATTTTATTTTTTACTTCAAATTTTTTATGTATAAACAAGTGAATTTGTATACATACTTAACTAAGTTTAATGACACACTTAAATATATTGAAGTAGCATATATATTGTAAGATGATGTGTGTAATTTTGTGAATCCTGAACATTATTTATGTTTTTCGGAATTCGGGCTTTTATTAGATATGATAATCGTTGGTATATTTGTCTGCAGTTTAACTTAACGTTTTGTTCTTGTACCAAATCTTATTACAGTACCTATCATCACTAAAGACAGAGCTGCAGTGAATGTGTTAAAGCTCTTCCACAATTTTTGAAGCCCAATACACTGATTTTATACAAGCAGAATCATATTTAATTTTGAGATTTAGTTTTTGCAGACGTAGTACTTAATGTTTTATTACTAATTAAGATATTATTTGGAATACGAACTTTTACGGTACCAACATTAGATTTTCCATGTCTGAAAGTATACAGAACCTTTATAAATTTTTTATATTAAATATTTACTCAAATTTATGAAGTTGTGTTTCAATATGGGGTTCGTAAGGTTTTCTCAAGACTGTGAATTAAAATATGGCATCCTTAAATATGTTTTAGATCCATCCAAGAAAGTATAATAGAAAAGCTGAGTTACTTTTATGCTTACCTCCATAAACAGTTACGTTAAAATTTACCGCATTGTCTTTAAATATGGAAATGTTTACATAAAACTTTTTTACTTCTCCTTGTAGAGAAAAATGTATTCTTATAACTTTTTATTTTAAATTAGAATATTTTTCCCCGCATATGAAATCAGCATCAATAAAACCCACTTATATATTTATTATAGTAGGCAGAAGTTAAAGGCTTTATGTTATTATAATTAATATGTACAATGACACAAAAACATACTTGATTACATAAAAGACGTACATTACACATATAGGAGAAATAAACATATTATTAAAGGCATTATTTACCTGCCTTGTGGCCAATTATTCAGACAGTTCCTGTACTCCACGAGTGAAGAACAAATAAGAACGCGTACAAAATTTAAACTACATAATATAACTTTCATAGCGTCCATTAAAATAAGAAATGATATACATAAGCGTTGTGTAGACAATCCTGTATTATTTCAAATATGATTTCTCAACGTGTTACTGTAAGATTGGGCATAATGTTAGTTTTTGTAACAGGTTGTAATTGTGTTCAAAGTAATTATAATAATGTTATAACATTTTTTTACTCTCAAGTATCAATAAAAAGTCTAAAATATCTATAGGATTTTGATATGAATTTCTAGATTTCACTATGTTTAAAAACTATTCTTGATGAAAAAAAGATAAAAAAAATCAGTTGTGCATCATTTAAAAATTTATGGCTGAATTTACTGATTAAGTAGATTGATACATAACTGATTACTTTGCCGACCAACGGGTTATTTACTTGTGATTGGTGGGTACAATATTGCATTCCTGGTTAGCCAAGGCATTTAACAAGACAGAACCCCACGACGTCTGTTAGGCACAACACGGTTAGTAATAATTTTACTTACACCATTTTACTCTCAACCTATGAGATAACAAAGAGTATTGCATATTATTTGTAAAAAAAAAATAAAAAATGTATCATATTCTTTATTTTTTTATGATAAATTTTCCATATTAATACTGTTTTCGATTTTTGTGTGTATTACATCCGTTGCAGGTTAAGATCCATTTTTAAGATTCGTGACATGCTAAATGTCATCATCGCTAAGTATAACTTTATCAATATAGGTACAAGTCCAGATCCGATATGACAAAGTAATCTTTGTATCTTTAAAATTATCGACGATTGATCAGTTGAAAGGCAAAGGCGATTTTTGACATTTGTAGTTATTACGTTGAAAAACAGAACACTACTTATAAAAATTGTATCCTGATCTTTAGTTATCAAAAGCTTAAGAGACAAGCTTACACAGCAAAAAATGAACGCATGGCTTTGAGCCCACAAAATTAACAATGAATTTGCATTGTTGTTAAACTAAAATATTTGTTTATATGTATTGTTTTGTGGTTCCATAACCCTGCCTTCTTAATTAATTTCACACCTGAAGAGTATACATTTCTGATTGCCAAAACGTGATGTTCTAATTTTGGAACATATAACGACTGAATAAAAAAGTTACTGTTTCTGTTAACGGATAGAAAGCTAAAACCTCTAATATGTTGTTATATGGTGTGTAAAGACAATGTGTTTCCAAATATATTATATTAAACAGTTCACTACGATATATATAAAACTAACTTATTGCAGCGATTGAGAGAGCTTCTTGAACGCATTATATTTACTATATGCTTCTAATAAATGTAAGAGTAGATACATTTAAAATATTCTACACATAAATGTAAGGATGGAAATAGGTAAATTATTATACAAAAATACAAGGATAAATATAATATAGAAATATATAAAATATATGTACATATAATGTAGATATATTTTACACAAGAATGTGAGGGTGGATATTAGCGAGCCTCACAACTGGATGGAACATACATATTATAAACATTACCGTAAAATGCGGGGCTAGCGTAAGTACCTATTTGTGGAAAAGTATAGTTGTAGCCTACCCTGTCTTATTTTAGCAAAATATACATTTGAAAACGCTTGGTAACATGGTACCCAAAAACTTAAATTTTATGTGTTTTTTGTTTTATAACATAAAATTAATCAGAATTTTTTCCTGAACTCAGTGATACCAAACACTTGTTAGTAAAAAGTATAATTTCGTGTATATATTAATTAATTACTAAACCCTTACACACCATTTTTTCGACCGCAGCGCTGCGAAATCGTGTGCTGCAAACAGCTTTGGTAGCAACACACTGTGTTATATTACTGTTGGTGAATTATTTTGTACTATTTTGTTCTACAATTAGTAGCATTGTATTGCTTCAAAAGGGGAAGCAATAAATGACAATGACGGAAGCAGTGATATCATGGTTGCGATGGATGGGACATGGCAGGAAGCGAGGGCATACATCATTACATAGAGTAGTAACTGCCACTAGCCTAGACATAGCCAAAGTGCTGGATGTTGAATGCCTCAGTAAGTATTGTCCTTCATGTATAATAAATAGCAAAAAAAGACCACTCTAACTGCCTAATCAACTATGAAGGTTCTAGCGGAGGAATGGAAGTAGCAGGTGCCCAAAAAATATTTGAGAGATCACAAGAACCTCCTGATGCCAGTCCGATACGTTAACTTTTTGGGAGACGGAGACTGCAAATCTTATGATGTTGTGTGCCAACTAAAGCCTTATTGTGGCGGGGAAGTTACTGTAAATAAATTAGAGTGCATCAACCATGGTTAAGAAGCGGACGGCACCACGACTTAGGGAAACTAAGTAAAGTTTATAAGAACAAACTCCTTCCGGATGGTAAACGCCTCTCTGGGAAAGGAAGGTTGACGGACGCTGTGATAAACAACCTACAGAAGTACTATGGAAAGGCAATTAGATCCAGTACAACTCTTGAAGAAACGAAGCAGGCATGTTGGGCAATTTACTACCACAAGATATCAACAGACGCCGACCCATCACACGGTTTGTATCCAATTGGTGGTGACTCTTGGTGTAGGTATAATCGGGCTGCAGCTCATGGTCTACTTTGCCCTGAACACACAAACTCTATTCCTCCAGAAGTGATGAAAGTAATTAAACCTGTATATGAAAGACCTGTGTAGCCCTAATCTTTTGAAAAGATGCATGCACGGTAACACACAAAATTGCAATAAGGCGTTTAACAACATCATCTGGACCCGGCTTCCAAAAAATAATTTTGTTAATGCAACTACCTTGAAGATTGGTGTTTTGGACAGTGTAATTTCGTTCAATGAAGGTGTAATAGCCAAAGTACAAGTGTTAGAGGAACTGTGTGGAAAGAGCAGGGGAAAATTGTGTTGTAAGTGCCTAAAACGGGGTGTTAAGG
>NW_025780668.1:0-47479 GCF_021130785.1 Homalodisca vitripennis
GGGAGGGTTTTAGGTCCAGAGGCCTGATCACCTCTGCTCCTTCTTCCTGATCAAGGTTCCTGTTTTCTCTTCTTTGGTACCCACGCAACTCTTGGAGTGATTTCTTGCCTCCAACTGGATTTTCTTGGTTTTCCCTTCTGCAGACTTCAGGGTTTCCGGTTTAATAATTCTTCAACCATTGGGGGAGAGGCATTTCGTTTGGTTCTTCATTTTGAAGAAATAACAGAGGGGAGTTCCTCCTTTTGGGGGGGGAGTCTGAGCCGGTTCAATACCTATATCTCCCCGGCTCATGTGTGTTTTATATAGTGTATGTGTGTGTGGTTTATTGGCTGCAGAGGCCACTGACCATTTCAAGGCGTTTGGCCTTTCCGGTAGAGTGGCAAAGACTCCGAGCCGTAGTGTACCAAGTTAGGAGTAGCTCCAGTTTAATATATTTTGTTTATTTAGTGTTTGTTAGTTTTGCTGAGCTATTCCCCTTCTGACATGTGCGGCTAAGTTTTACGGCCCCTCACTGATGAGGTCCAGGAGATGAGTTGATTTTCTGCTGCCATCTCTCCATCATGCGTGGTCGCAGAGAGAACCTTCGCTTTTGCGCTCTGCTGAAGGACGGCCACCATGATGGACATTTCTACTAGTCGAACATCTGTGATACCCTGCCCATATTCTTTATTTATTTGTTATTGTTATTGTTGCCATTTATATAGTTTATATTTTGTTATTTAATTTTAAGTTAGTTTTAGATATTATTTAGTTATTTCTTGGATTTCATTAGGAGCCCGCCCTTAGCCGAAGGATACCGGTGGAATTTTGGCATTTCTTGTTTCAAATTATGGCGTTTCTAATTTTTGTATGCAGGTGCACCTGACGAGGATTGTTTTGAGGTATACTACTGCAGGCACTTTTTTATTTTTTATTTTTTTTTTTATTTATAGTATATATATATATATATATATATATATATATATATATATATATATATATATATATATATATATATTTATTTTTGACTGGATAGGCCTATGCGGTGTCTTAGTAAATGAACCTGAGAATATACTGACCACGGTGTTCTTTTTTACCTAGTTTGTATTTGATCCGGCATCCCGTTCGCCACCATGGGCGCGCGCTTCCCTGATGGTTTGCTGTGGGTGTGCGAGCGGCGAATGTTACGGTTTCAAATTCCAGAAATTCTTCAAGGAATTGTACAATGTTATATTCATCTACATTACAAGTGGACAGATTTGATTCAGCATGATTATTACAGAATCAATGGATTTAATAATCGAATTCCTGCAACTGAAATTCCTTCATTTGTATTGCGGGTACAGTCGCGTTTGCAGATACGTATATTTTTTGTACGTGTAACAATACAATATTACCTGTATATTTATATATAAATAACTAATGTACTAGAATCTGTGCATTATTATTACCCTATTACCAAATTGCATTTAAGGTTACCCCAAGAGGTTTAAAATTAGGATACAAATGTAAGTCCAAAATCCATTTTATTTACCATCAAAAATGAGTTGCACCCGTTTTCGAAGTCATCCAAGGGTTTATTGTAAAAGTCATGTGACTCATGAATACAAATAATAAATAAACCTTACTAAAAATTAAAACCCTAGCTAGAACTTTTAGTTCAAAATTATATAATTCGGTTAAATACGTAAAATGTTTTTTATATTTGGTAAATTAAGTGGAATTCAATTATTTGTCTTACATTCATGTGTAAAATTCGCAATATATTAAAAATCTTGGTTTATTAAAATTATTTTTTTCGTGACTTCAAAATTCTACTTTTGGCAATTTTGAGACTATGACAACCTAATTATTATAGGCACTACTGTATAAAAATCTACACGAGTTCATCTTTTAATGCAATTTGCGGTGACGTCGGAGGCACTGAGCTGTGTTAATCAGCTGCAAGTCTCTTTATATGCTAATGGCCCAATTTATATTTAACGCATATAACAGTTCTTACAGTTTGCCTCTTATATCAAAAAACGGACTAAAGTACGAAACAGGATTTGCACTTGAGCAGAACCATAGGAAGAGAAGCTACATTTATATATTTAATTCTTGGGTATTTAATAACGGTTCAATTTCTAGACTTGTGCTCAGAGATCAAATAGTGGTCTCTGCACAAACAATGGCAAAAGCTATCCATTTAAAATTAATAACGTTTTTATGGATTTTTGTTGATATATTCGAAAGTTAAACAGGATCATATATTTTACCATTATGTTACAGCAACTGAAACGTTTCTTTAAAAATTAATATCTGAATTCTTCCCTGCCTGTTTATTTTTAAATAATAAAAACTTAATCTGTATAAAAAAAGAAGCGCTCAAGAACTAAAAATCAATATTGTTAAACATTGTAATTGTAAATCGTTTTGAGTCAAAAAAGAAGGAATGCCCATCACCAAAGTCCATTAAAACCCACGACATAATACCAAATTATCGAAGTCAAAGAATGATCCACATAGCACAAAAGGTAAGTAGAAAAACGATTGAAACGTTACGTGTATATGAGTAAGCAACTCAGTATTGTGGTATTTAATATATATGTTGGTAACCAATTTTAGTTTATAAGAGTTTTTCTATATTTTACCGATATATTGGTTGTGACTTAGTGGAAAATATTTAAAAAAATAAATATAAAATATATATTATATTATTATATCTAATTTAATAACACTACAGGTTGTACGCCTCCATGATATCTCAAATACAAAGTATGCCAATACATCAGAGCTTAAAGATAGGTTAAGCCAGACAAGCCTTCAAAAAATATCCTTAATAACCGTGATCAAAAGTCAGCGTTCTTCGATTGTTAACCTAAATTTTAAATGTCAACCCTGACAGTAACTGCTGGGAGAAAAGCATATCCTTTTTCAGGCACAACTTGATATCTTTCCTTTTCCAGAGTTAAAAGCAAATGTGAGCTGTTTTCCACTTTCCTACTTTTATCATGAACCATTACGTGTCATATAGAGGATTTATGTCACTTAAACTGTTGATAATGGTTTTGTTTTTAATATTGTCAGAAGAAGCTTAGAAATATTCATGCCGTTTTTGTACTAGCCATCTTTAGATTAAGGTCCATATTAAATTAATTAAAGTTAATTGGGTTTTGTACACAATTAAAATTTTTGAATTAAATGCAGTATTAATATTTTTTGAGATCTTTCATTAAGTGGACCAATTAGGCACTCTATACCTTCTGAATTTATAGTTGCACTTTGCTAAAAATATAAAAATATGTATAAATGGCACTGATAATAGTGATCGCAGTGACTGGTATCAATCAGGTCTTCCGTTATCCGGTTAGTTTGGTTATTTAAACACATATGTGAAAGAAACGTCCAAATACCAATTAATTGAATCGTAAAAAGTGAGTGCTCTGTGGTGTAATGGTAGCAGATTCACCCGGCAAGTGAGAGATCCGGGTTCGAGTCCGGTTAATTGTATATAATTCAATTATATACATTGAATTATATGTATATAATTTCAATAAACAAATCACAAAAAGTACTTGCTCCACCGTGACTCGAACCCGGATACAAGAATATATATATATATAATATTTATATATATAATAATATTTATATATATATAATATATATATATATATATATATATATAATGTATATAATATATATATATATATACACATGCGGAGATCAGAGAAGACTACTTCTTTTAAAGACAACTATGATGGGTTTTATCAATTTTTTTAAATGTACTACAAAAGATAAATAGTAACTTTGTCTTTGATATCTGAATTAAAGTACTAATCAAGCATTGAATACTTAATATTTGCTAAAATGTACAGTTAAAAGTATATTCGAATAGTACTTTTATATATTTTCTTATCGGGATATTTTCTTACTCTTTCCTCAACAGCGGTTGCGGACAAAAGTTGAGATAAGAAGTGCTACTGCTATCGAGCTTACTCTATGTGTCATGACTATTGTACATTTTATTAAATATGTAACCAATTAATCTAACCACTATATTTAGTGGTTAGATTAATTCAGCATAATGTGGTTGTGGTGTTATAAAAAATGTGTTTCTAATCGAAAGAATTCAGTAAGCCAAAATATCGGTTGATAACGATATTTATCGGTTACAACTTCGAAACACAACACAACACTCCAAAAGGTTGCACCTGTCAGTATACACTCAGCTGTTCAACAATGTTCAGCTGTGCAACAATGCTCAGCTGTGCACAATGCTCATCTGTTGACATGCGCTATCTCGACTCTGCCAACGTCCGCTCAGCTGTCCAACAATGCTCACTAGGGTACATGTTTCCCCCCGTGAACTCGTTAGATATGGTCCGATAAGGTCGATTGCGATTACTTCCCAAAATTGATAGCATTGTTTTGCTCGTATGGATTTGTTTGCTTTCTAGTTACTGGATTTTGTGTAGTTAGAGTGTTAGTCATACTATACGAATATTTTTAAATTTCGTTCTCTATTCGAAAAATTTTTGTGTGACACAATCGAAATCTCCTTCAATATTTGTTGATAGTTTAGCCATCCACGCTTTCATTTGCATACAGTCTTGAACATTCTCTTGTCATGTTATTTGTTTATCGATGTTTGATGCGTCAAGAATCATCAATACCGGATCTTTTGTACTGTCCAGAAACGAGGAGGAATTTCTCTTTCATGTAATACTTTCTATTCTCGATTTGGCTGACAAATTGGATTCGTTGATGGACTGCCTGCTGTGCTTGAAGTACCAGGCACGTGGATTACATCTATGTCGTATCCGGCCAACAGCTACTTACAAAGTGTCAATTTCAACTTAGTACCTTGAAAAACTATGAAGCCATTGAAGAGTGGAGCTATCAGCGTACAACTTGAACTTCCTACCTTCCAAATATCCTCGATATTTCCCAACAGCAAAAATGTTTTGTCTTCGGTCTTCGGCTTTCTCGATTGCTTTTTTTTATCCGGCTCTCTTTCTAAATCTTCTGGTCTTAAAATATGTCCTAAGTATACAACTCTTGATGACATAAAAACAGTATTTCCTTAACTGACATATAAGGCCATGAATTTTAAGTATCGTATTCGAGTTAAGTAAAATACGTGTTCTACATTCTTGCTGTATATTAAAATGTCGTCTAAATACATCTGGCTAAATTGTCTGATATAACCAAACAGTACTTCATCCAACATCCGTACAAAAGTTGCTGGTGCATCCTTCAAACCGAATGGCTAATAAAGACATCGAATAGTGAACGCAGTGAATGGTCTTGAACTGTCTTATACTCCCACATCTGTCTATCCAGAATTCAGGGGCGAAACAAAAGTTTTATTGATTAAACATTTCATTCAATCCGGATTCATCGGTTCTGGTCTATGTTTGATTGATGTTTTATCAATACAATTTATTTTATAACAAAGTTTTTTATAAAACCTATATTTTCTGTGATAACTTCAGAAAACTTATGTAACATATGTTTACGGTTCCTTTAACCGTTTTTCATAAGGAGGTTGTAATATTTTTAAAACCAAAAGATTTTATATTACCAAAAGATCAGTATTATTTCTCTTCTCGTTACAATTATCTTGACGCCTTGCTATTCGTAAAATGTTTCATAAATATTTCATTAACTGTGTAATCCACTGTTACATGATATTTACTAATAAGGTCATGTCTCAAATTATATCCGGAGTTAACTCTTCTATATACTTAACTGGAATATTTTATACTAGGATTGGAACGTAAGGGAGTTAACGTTTAGATTCCAATCGTTATATATGCTACATCTTTAACTTTCTCATTATTAAAATGCTTCGTTGAGTTTAGTAATCGAGCAACGTGTTTGCTTACAAAAGAGTGATTAGCTTGAGTATTTAGGCCAACTCTATACTATCATCCTTTAGTTTTATAAATCAATGGCTGTACGAGGAATGTCCGATTTATCAGTGATCTGTTCCATTCAGTTCTTAAATAAATACTCTCTTTTGCTGTTCGTCAAGATACTTGCTTGTGACCGGGGCTTCTTTGAATACTCGGTTCCACCCCTCCGGTAACCAGGTTGGGCACAATTCAATTTTTCGCCGTTGGACACTTGTCCCTCATGTGTCCAGCCTTGCCACAGTTGTAACATTCTCTCGTAGAAGCTTCGATCAAAATTAACTTAAATCTTGTGATATAATCTTTCTCAAGGCGCTTTACAATGTCTCTCAATACGGCGAATGATTTCGGCCTTGCAAATTTGACCAAGGATAGTATCTTGTCATGCAGTAGCTTTGTAATATATTTCACAAACTCGTCACCATTTACCTTGATGAACTCTCTTGTGAAATTGGTATTTTTGAATAACAAAAGGACATTCATTTCGGTTGATTGTATCTCCGTCAAACACTTTTTCTATGCAGCAGCTCTCACATGATCAGAGTCAAATATTATGAAATATTCTTTCGGAGAATCTTCCAAATCCACTAATTAAAATTGCTTTATTTTGACACTAACTAGCAGAAGATCATTAAAATACATTAAAAACATAAAAAAAAATATTTAATACATTTTATTGTTTTGTAAAAATGTATTAAATATTGGTTTTATGTTTTTAATGTAATTTAACAGTGACCAATATAAGCTCCATCTACAGCATAGCAGAAGATCCTTTAACTGATGAAATACCAATCAGTGTAGATATATTGAGACAAATTAGTTATTTTCAAGAGAGCTTGACATTTCTGAACGAAAGCACTTAGGTATTGCTCAAGTCGTCCATAATATTCTGATAGACTTTCCTTTACGACTTTCGGGTCTACTGTCATTCAAGGTGTTATTTGACAGATATTTGGTAGCTGTAGAATTTACATCTTTAATTATAATTAATGGAATATATTGTATATGAAATTTGGTATCGTACCTATTTTTCTAATTCTTTTTTCATACCCTATTTCATTGTATTTATTTTTTCGTCGGTCCAAACCTTTAACTCAGCCACTGTTACTTCCAATGATTCTACCGTATTATTCGCTTCTTTCAGCATATTTTTATACGAAATCAGTAACACTACGTTTCGAGATCTGCAATCTGATCTCTTCTAGTTTGTATTATGTATTATAGTTCTTTACCTGAAGAAGAGATCAGATTGCAGATCTCGAAACGTAGTGTTACTGATTTATTGTTTCACTGAACGATGGGAAATGTCACGGGAAAAATCCTGTTTTCTTCACAATCCTTCCATCGTCAAAAATAACCTTCAAACAAAGAATATTTTTATACGTATAATCCAACTCTTTAATCAATTCAGATTGAGTGTCTAGCTCATTTTGCATTTTGCTTGACAAAATTTCTGATGGGAATTCTATTTGTGTTCCTTTCTCAATTGATTACTGAAAGATTACAATTGACCTTAGATTTCAGTGCGAACAGCCTTTTAAATTTGCGCAAATTTTAACCAGTATTCCGGTATTTTCTATACCGTTTTGGATACAGAATTAATCTGGAACGATTGCATTATGTTTAAGATGCAGTTTCAATCATTTAATCAGTTCAGCTTTTTCGCCTCCAACAGTCAAGTTTCGACTTTTGAGTGACGGTTTCAGGTGAGCTACGGTCATTTTTTCAATATAGATCTTTACCGATATTTGAGTCCTTTTGAGAGAATTTTCTTAAAAAATAATTTATTGCTTAAAATGTAAAAAAGAAAAATTCTATTTATTTTTAACTAAACTATCTGCAAATCAATTTATAATATCTAAACCCAGAATGTTAACAAACAAAGTAACATTTACCTTGTTCCAACTGTTTATGGCGATTCCAATGGGGCATTGGCCGGAGATATTTGCGAAATAAGAATAAGGCCTATCTTCATTCCAGGAGCCATACGTATGTCTGTGTAAAGTTTCAGTATAATCGGTTAAATAGTTTGAGCGTGTAAGCAAACAGACAAACAAAGGCACTTTCACATTTATAATATTATTATTAGGATGTACAGTTTGTATTTCAGTGTCAACTTTATTGTATCGTAAATATTGAAAGAATTCCACTGCTAAATGATAAAAAAAAGAAATACATCTATAATAACAAATTTAATTACTGTATACATTGTAACGAGATTATTGTAACGTCAAGTAATATTAGTGACCATTACAGTTACTTACTTTGAAGCAGCGTTTCACGCCACCAGCCAATCGCTCGCCACCGGCCTCCATTTGGCACAATGTATCGCAAATTCAGTTCCCTCCATTAACCTCGTTCTTCTTCTGTTTTACCCTAAAACTCTCCTATCTACATTTATTCCCAGTCAAGTGCGGATATAATATTTAGATCATTCAACGCACACACTACATGATTTCTTCGTTCCATTATTCATTGTGGAAAATAATATTAACAATGTGACAACTAGGTATGTAGTAAAGCAAACAAGAGTGGCACTGATTTTTATAATTGAATCCAACAACTTTATTTACATTAATTTTATAGGACTTTGAAATAAAGAATTTTTGTAGAGCAATATATGTTATAATATTACGAATCAATTTAGTTAAAAATAAAATAAAATTATATATATATTATCGTAAGAAATTAACATAACTAGCCTAGCGTAGCCTAACCTTACCTAACATAACATTTTTTAACGCTGAACGTTGCTGAAACAAAATTTATCATTACGTGAATCCAGCGTCACTTCGATTAATAGTATTAAGCTCCAAGTATGCGACGACTTCACTCGTAATACTGAATGCCCATTTCACATAATTGACTGTATTAATGAGTATACATAGATATCTTGGCATTATGTTTGACAATTGATTGACGTGGACGGCACATATAAGTTATATAAATAAGAGATTAAGAAAAATGATTTTTGAGTTTTAAAAATTATATAAAGTACTGACAATTGTAGTTCAGATGGTATATTTCGCATATGTGCAGTCAATTATTGAGGAGGGACTTTATTATGGGGCGGAGCTTACAGGCCAGTAATAGATCGGCTTCTCGTCACACAGAAATCTATTATGAAGGAAACATTGGAGATGTGTCGAAGATACTGTATAATGAAATGCAAGTTTTGGATGTTAGATAGCTTTACATAAAAGTACTTATGTAAGTTTTTACAAATCATCTAAACCTATTGGACTCTTTGCCTCATGAATATTCCACAAGATATGCTACTACCGGATGGACTAGAGTTTCGAGATTAATTAAAACCTTCTCCGATACTATATATAAATTATATTATACAATGTTTTCTTTAAAAAAGAAGAATATTAAAGTGACTAAATATGGTGGGAATAGTTCGAGACATATACACATTTTATCTTTACATATATGTACTCGTGAGTGAGTGTTTGTTGTGTGCGTATGTTGGAAATACACTGTAAGCATATGCGTAATGTTTGGACAAGTATATTGTGATTGTGTGTATATTAGCTCTAATACGTATGTACTAGGAGAGAAGTAACATAGTGATTGTAAATAAGTTATATAAGTGTAAGCAAGTATTATTTTGTACATTTGTATCTATTGTGTACATAAGAGTGTGTGAGCAAATGTGAATGTGTGGATCTTCTGGGGGAGGTAGTGTGGTCTAATGTGTTGATGCTATAAAAAATAGATAACAACCGACGACGATAAGGAATGGTGCTATGTGTACGCTATTTTTTTGATATTCTTCTGTTAACAAAGAGTTACAACAAGGCCTGCATGTGGTCATAATCTCCTATAATTGGTAATAATTTTGTACTTTTTTCCTATTAAAAAGAATTTCCTTTAATTTACTTTATCTAAATACATTCTCACTATAATTTTGTTTTTAATTTCTATAAAAAATGTATTTGATTTTAATTTTTTTTTTTTTTTAATTTCCTACTGTACTAATTTCTTACAGTTTAAATTAAAACCTGCGCACTTTGTGGTAACTCGTGAAGCATAGGCATTCGTTGTCCTTGTAAAAATATTTCCCAAATAATTAAATTGGAATTAAAAATTAATTTTACACACTACACTTTAAAATCAAGTATTTAATTTAGGTATATATTTTTTTAATATATTATTATGTACCTTTTGTTTTTTTCCTACAAATAAAAAGAGCAAACTATTTTTATTTCATTTGATTTGACGTAACATAACCTAACCTAATCTAACTTAACCTCACCTCACCTCACCTAAGCTAACCTAACCTAAGCATACCTAACCTAACCTAACCTAAGCTAACCTAACCTAAATTAATCTAACTTAATCTAACATAACCTAAACTAACCTAACCTAACATATCCTAAACTAACCTAACCTTGAATTGAAAGGAACTACTGAAACATAATCAATTTATATGAATCATTGACACTAACTGTCATCAAGAGAATGAATACTGTAAAGGGAAAAATAGGCTAGACTAAATCTCGAATATTAAACAATATATTGAATAATATTTTTACCTTATACACACATTTGATCCCCGATTTTTTATATCAATCCAGTATTAATATTGAGGAAATGCAGGGTAACTCGGGAAACTAGGGGAAGTAACTTCCTGCTTTATTTCGGAAACTGTACTATGTTCACAGCAAGATATGCGCTATTCACGTATTTGTAGAGTGGAGCATTAAATAATTATGTTTGATTACAGAGTATAAATATTTAATGGCAATAAAAAAACTAAGATTACGACATGCTTTTACGGATATAGTTAACGTCCACTATGTTTTTCAGGTAAATAACACGCTACCAATTAGACATTCATAATAAATATTTACAATACCTATAATATTTGATAGCAATTCCCAAAACTGTATAGTTACGTTTATTCAGAATTCATAAATTGTGGAAGCCATTCACTTCACTTTATCAAAAGTGTTATATTATTTAATATTTCACTAAGTAATAGGCCTACTTTTAAATATATTTTGAATCATCTGATCAACTTCACTTTATTGCGCACCTCCGAAACTTGGAGAAAATAAAAGTATACAGTTTTTCATTATTCCTAAAAACTTAACTACTGATTATATTTTTAGAAACGGAACGTAGTTTTAATAAATAATTTAAAAAGAAAACACATAGTTATGTAATACATTTTAGAATAGGGTTGATGAGAATTTTGAACTTCTATATGTATTTCACTAACATATTTGATATTTCAAAGGGATATATCCACTTGAGTCATTGTAAGATGTTCTTCTATATTGATTTACACCTTTTTTAAATCATATTCTGAAAACAATGCGATAAAACATTAATCATAATTTAATATCCTGATATTATCTATCTCATAATACGAGTATAATTAAAGTATTTTAATTGTCTATAGAAGTCATATACAAATCATATAATTCTGTCGATATCTTGATACTAACATAATACGGAGGAAATATAAGACATTTTTTGTACTTTAGTTTTGGCCATTCTAAAAGTATTTAAAATTGGCTAGAGAAAATCTTTCAAAAAAGGATACGCCTTTGTATTACGTCATAGTATTATTGGTAATGAGAGAGCGAATAGTAGCTTAGAAGATTACATGTTTTCGAGGGCTAATTAATTGTAGACATACAATAAATAAAGCCTCATAAAGTGAATATAGAGATTTGTAGTTCAATACGAGCTCGACATATGCCTCAGTATTAACAGTATTATGCTCAGTTGTGCGATATAACTTTTGGTCCATATAATAGTAAAGCTCACAATGCTGATAAAAAAAAATTGATTTGAGATGAGAAGGTTTTGTCATGTTCTTTAATAAGTTTAATGAAAGTCAAATTTGGTTTACAACATGAAAATGAATCATTTCAAATCACTAAAAACGTGAGTTCTGGAATTAAAACTGTTGCCAATTTATGATAAATTTCTTATTTTTTCTTACATTGTTATACATTCTTTTAAGATACATTCCTAAAAGACTGAAATAATCGTCATCCGCATTATTTCCTGGAAAAGAGTTGGCACAGCCATTAATCGTCAAACCCTTTTCCTCATTCTATCTCACTCTAAAATCTCTACATTACTTTCTTCAATCTGTTTATTTCCAAGTCCAAGGAGTTAAAAAAAGGCTACGCCCTTATTTTCTAAAATGTATTAAAGCCTTTTTCGCACAGTAAAATATGTAGGCTTCTCCATTCAATAGATATATTTTTACCCTGTACGCCTATAATACAACCAGTCTATAGAGTAACAATTTTAATTATAAATGTTCTTATGTATGCTAGACGTATTTTGTACATATTAAATAAATAACATGACTTCTACTGTAGTTTCGTTAGATAGCCGTTTGGAAACGTAAAAATAAATATTACTGGTCTAAATTAATTTCAAGTATAACCAGATCATAAATATTAAAAATTATATATACAAGTTTAAAAGCTAAATAGAGCAAAGAGTAAAAAATTAATTTTAGCGATCTTAAGTAGATTAAATGTAAATCTAGTTTAGGATAGTCGGTCAACGTTGTTTTTAAAGTAAATAAATAAAAATAGATCCACTGTAGAAAAATTAAATTACATTATTTTATCTATTTAATATATTTTTATACAGTTATATATTTTATATACGGGTTATTTTAGTGAGGTGTCCTAAATCTATTAAGCAAGGAACGATTAGAACTACAAAAACAGAAACAATTGTATTTTTGAAACTCTACACTCTGTTTAGATAAAATATTTATTTGTAATCATTTATTACACAGTTAGCCTAATAGTATTCGATTCTTAAATGAATGAAGAAACGATTGAAGGAATTTAGTTTTCCGTGCAGCGCTAATAAAACTCGTTAGGGTATTAATAAAAGATAACAGGTCTATATTTAAAACAGACGGGATGGATTTAATCATATAATGTTCTAAGCAATATGCCTTTGATATTAAAATTACCGTTAATATAGGCTATCTACTAAATAACCTAAAATTATTAATTTAAAACTGCTCAAGAAAACATTGTGAAATCAAGCTAACCAATGAAAGCAAATGTGGGAAAAAATCATTTTGGAACTCGATATCGATTGACCCAGTCTTCTTTGAAATGGACTGCTCAAAGACAAGGATTAGACTCTGTGGACGTTTTTATTGGATTTTCTGCAGGTTTCTTCCTTAGAGACACAATTGTATAAAGAGAATTCTATGTGGTCTGTAGAGAAATAATAAAACTAACTTTAGAAAATGAAAACTTTAGAGATAAGTCAATATCAATGAAGTGGATTCGAATATAAATTATAAATGACACACCTGATGTTATTATTATTAGCTGATGTATTATACATACTGAAGAAATATTTGTCGATACATTTTCAGTATAGCGAATGGTTCGGATGGGACCGATTTTTAATTTGTAGCCTTATTAATTGCCAGTACTGACTAATTCTTAACAATTAGCATTTGCTTACATCACAAAATACCAAGCCGATTAAAGGATTCATCATATTATTTGAAACACGAACTATTGAGATCTAGACATTTAGCCAATGCCATATTCTACATATTTATAACACTCGGGGGTGGTTTATTGCACTGCTTTAAGGTGATCTAAGTGTGAAATATCTTATTGAGTGCATTATGTAATACAGATAGTTAATTTATGATATACGGGTGTGACGTGTCTTTTCTCAACACAACCATTTACTAAATGATTATTTACTAAATTCTTAAACTTTACCAGCACATTAGGTGATAGCAATATATCTGAACCCAACTGACATACATAATCCAAAAGAATAAAATATAGACCCCTGGATCGAATCCCCGCTTGATTAGGCTCATCTAGGGTATGCGATACGTGTCATTCTTAACAGTAAATGGTTGTGTTGAGAAAAGACACGTCACATTTTGTTAGGTCCGTATTACATGAACATAGGTTAAGTAAGATAGTAAGTAAAGTAAAGAACCAATAATACCAATAAATAATTTAAAGGTTAGGTCTGTATCGCACGAACATAGATTAAGTAAGATAGTAAGTAAAGTAAAGAACCACTAATACCAAATTTAAAGGTTAGGTCCGTATTACACGAACATAGGTTAAGTAAGATAGCAAGTAATGTAAAGAACCAATAATACCAATAAACAATTTAAAGGTTAGGTCCGTATCACACGAACATACATTTTAGTACCTCACACGGGACAGTAAAATATCTAAAACACCTTTATATTTCTATAGTTCTTAAGCGGTAGCAGATGAGATATCGAAACCTTACACAATTTTATAGGTTTCCGTAAGTAATTTATTATTAATTAGCTATCACATTCAGTGCCAACGCTTGAGGATCAAGCGTAGTTAGTGAATATCAATTTTAAATGTTTAATTTTAAATATGGAATTAGTTTTAAAGATAGGTTTCCGTAAGTAATTTATTATTAATTAGCTATCACATTCAGTGCCAACGCTTGAGGATCAAGCGTAGTTAGTGAATATCAATTTTAAATGTTTAATTTTAAATATGGAATTAGTTTTAAAGATATCTATTATAAGAGCATAATGTCGCAAACTACAACATTATTTGTTACAATGGCTATTATTATGGCTATTGAAATCTGATTTAAATTGAACTTTTAAATAGATATAATATTTTATAGGTTATAACTGTTATGAATGACTCCGAAACTATCCGAAAATGGATAAATTTAAGCATTAAAATTTTAGCAATAAATGTCAGTAATTGAAAAGAATATTTGGAAGTTTCTTGATATTTTACACACTCTGTATATTAGCCTTAATGAATCTTTCTTAAACTCCGACCGCCAATTGCTAATAACAACCACATAATTATAGTTAATAACATAAGGAATGAGAATCATACGTGGATATTGATACCATAATACTTGTTTAGTGTTTTTATTTTTATTTTATAATCATAATTCATTTATTCTTCCGTACAAACGTATTCTAGATACCAACTGGGACCTTATGCAGTGTTGCCACTTCAGTAAATCATAATTAGCGACGTCACCACAAAGACGTGTCAAGAGGTTAACTCTCCTCTCTTTAACACCACCCCCACTCTTGTAAACAACCCCTTTCATATCTTAAGCCACTCCTCACATTCCGTTTTCTTTGTACTGCTCTTCTTAACTATCTTTTATATTCCCTAAACGCCGCCTTTTCCGCTGTCATCGTCTTGTTCGACGCCATATGCCTTTTTGTCGTCTGAATCGTCTGGACGTATCATGGTACTGTAGGGGAAAAACTATGTTACTTCACTTGCCCTTGGAGAAAAATAAACTCAATCACTGTTCAAAAACGTCTATATAAAAACCTAATTTGGCTGATCAATACGACTGAAGCGACTTACTAGACACAAGAAGTAAATTTGAAGTAGCCTTTAAGCATACAGCGAGGACCATAAACTGCAGCAAACGTAAAGATTTCATGTCTCAAAAAGTTCGAGACATTTCAGTTTATGGAATACTTAGGAATGTAAAGTTTCTGACTTGTGTACAGAATTCCGAACTGTTATGTAAAATACCTGGAATTCACAAACTGCATGTAATATAAGATTATAAGTGTACGAGTAATATAGCTCAATACTCTTGGTTTGTTCGATAATACTGATAAATGAAGGTCAGTGACTCGTATTTGAGAGATTATTATGGATTATGTTAAACAATGGTATGATGGTCCTGTTTGCAAGTTCCACGTTAATATGGGCAGATGTAGTGACGTTGTATATACAATATGGTTATCTAATATCTATCGGGCTTCAGAAAGCCACGTTGAGACTTGGCGTTAGTGGTCAGGAAATATAGGTTAATACTGAGTGATTTGGTACCTATGGTTAAATTTCAGTTCTTGATTTTTATCTTTGTTAATTTGGCAGACGAAATTTCGTCCGTTAATTAAACTTAAGGGTCTTCAAAAAGTAGAAGTTTCTACAATTACATATTTCTAAGCTTTTATTTATTTATGTATAGCAATTATTATATATTCATATATTATATGTATAAAAACTACTGAACCTATTTGGAATACATTATTTCTAAACCTAAACGCGAAATGCAGACCTCTGTATATAACTTGGCTGCAGTATACTAATCGACCACTAACACAATCAAATCATCGATATTCTTAATTAAAAAAAACTATCTATATTTATAAAATGTTACAAATAAAACAATAAAAATTACTTACCTTTTACTATTTTCAACGATAAACGTGTCTGACTCCTTGTGAAAACAACGAACACACGTACATCTTTATTCTAGTTGTCGCCATTTGTCAAATAATTTTCAGCCAAAAAGTTAAAATTTATGCTATTAAAGTTGAGATTAATAAACATAAAATACATACATTTTTATGCGGTTATGTCTCTTTATCTGAAGACGAAGACCAATATTCATATTAGTTTCTTCTAAAAAATGAATTAACAACAGCCGCGCTCACTGGTGGGGTTTGAAGCTTATGGGGATCAAAGTCGTTTTAAAATTATAAAACGTAAAATTGTTTGACTTGTCATATTTTTCAGGTGGATAAACTTAAAAACCAACAGCTGGACGAATAAACAAAATCTGCATAAAATATAAATTATGGAAGTTTAACTGAAAATTGTGAGTATAAGTCTCTTTATAGTTAATAATTTAGAAGATTTAATATAAATAAAGAAATGCCCAGTTTGGTACACAGCTTTGGATGATATAAATTTGCGATAATTTATCTACTATTTTGGCACAATACGCATCAACTAAGTACAGCACTAAAAAAACAATGGAGGTGTTACGCAAAGCTGTTCATAACTTTTACAACAAGATACAAAATGTTGTTATATCTATGCCTTATAATGTTAAGAGTTTTCTTGAATGGACTTAATAATAGATGAAGTATTTAAGGCAAGAATACAATTGTAACTTTTATTTAAAAAAACGCATTCTTTTATACAACATTAAACGGGTGCATTTGGAATTTGAGCATTAATCTGCATAATCCTAAAAACTAGATCTTTTCGAGAACCTTAGCAAGCAAAGTAAGGGGATAAGAAAAGTTGAGATTGACATTTACAAAGTATTTATAATAGTGCTCCGAGTTAGACAGGAGTGGCAGGACTGAAAACTTGCTTAACATTAGGTATTCAAAACGCACGTCTACTCGCTCTCCATGTTGATTAACCCTCTTAGATATTTTAAAATTATTTTTTAATATTGTCCTCTTTCTTTGCTATAATTCTATTACAAATAATCAAAAATGGGCGAGTTTTTATAATTTTATTCGTTAGCTTTATGAGCAGAATTCGTAGAACTACGATGCAGTCTTCATTATTGTGAGCAAAGATAAGCATAGTATCTCCAAACTCAAGAAAAACAAAACATTTCAAGTGCATGTGATAAAATATTTCCGGATCCAAAAGAAAGCAACACATCATCCCCAACACTGAAAGGGTTCAATGTCCAGGCGAGGTCAACACATCCTTCATCGCTTCTGGCTCGGATCCTTAAAACTCTTGTTTGACGACTGTTTACAACACAGTAAGCAAACAAAGTCCTTAAGTACTTCAAACTTAACACTATTATATATTCCAAATGGTATAAATAGTTATGTAGGTAAAATTAAAAATATCTAGCAGAGATATATAAACTTTTTCATGCATTACAACGTATGGTTGCAGTAAAAATATTTAGGCTATTGCTTTGAAATAAATTGTTTTACTTTAAATAATCGTAATAAAAAACACAATCGGTAAAAAACACAAAATATGAGTAAAAATAAATATAAAATTAAGTCAAACTTTTAAAATTTGGATATGTTATAAAACCTACCTTTACCTATTGGGAATTAAAAATGGAAAACCCATGTAACGAAGTCTATTAAATCACAACACTGAAAATCTCATTATGAAAGTACATTTAAATGAAACTGGCTAAGGTTTATATAATCAGATAGTGTTGCAAAATATTGAATAGGAATAAACTGATTTGTTTAGATTGGAACCTATTTATTATAGTTTAAACCAAAATGAATTCTTCCAATTTTTTTCGTGAAAATAATTATCACGTTTATTGTGTCACAGAAACGTCAATACATAGGCAGGATTCTGCTAAATAACTCTATCGGAATTCTCGCTTGATTGGTATGCATGTAATGTTAGTGGATGAAATATTAATATAATGAATTATTGAGCATCGTTGTGTTTCATAACTGCATTGCTAAGTGTGTGGATCTATTACATTATCTGACGTGATCTACATGTAATCCTAGAATGAGTGGATGAGCTACGGCAGTCTCTACAGCTCTGTTCTATAATGACATTATGAACAGTTTTTGGATGAATTAAATTACCTGACCTGATCTACATTTAACCTAGAATGAGTGGATGAGCTACGGCTGTCCATACAGTTATGTTCTATAATTGAATTATCATTAGTGTTTGGATGAATTAAAATATGTCATGATATACATGTGATCTTATAATGAGTGGATAAACTACGGCTGTCTCCACACGGTTCGGTTTCAGTTCTATAATTCGGTTCAGCAGCCAGGAAAACATTGTGAGGGGGGGAGGGGGAGAAGACAATTAATTAATATTTTCCCGTAGTAGACAGAGAATAAGGCCCCATTTGGTTCCTTAAAATGTTCATGATCCGTTTTCTATGTTGAAAACAATCTTTTATTAGTACATGTTAGAAATATTGAACTGTTTTAAATAATAATAATCGCTTACTAAAAAGGTAATTGAAACAACTAACAATTGGCAGGAGGAATTCGGACCCCTTGGGGCCCCCGCTGGCTACGTCCTTTTTGGTTTGTAGTCATTTTCACAGGCTTTTATTTTTCCGTTTATTTTCTTAATTTTATTGTAAAATAGCATCAAAACTGTTTTGAGAACATTTATATCAGGCCCTAAAGAATTTTTTTTTAATTTACCGCAAACTTTCTTGATGATTATAAAAAGATATTAATACTTTTGAAATATATAATGAGTAGCTACTTTAAAATGAAGAAGTAATTTGTTACTGAATGTTGAATTATGTTTGCTTTATTTTGTCTGATAAGATACATTTAAATAATATGTATTTGTGTTCTTCATTATTAAAAATTAGCCTTCGTATAAAAATATAGCTGGAATTGTACATTTATTTACGTTTTACAAGCTACATAATAAATGATGGACTCAGAAAATTCCACCAGCCTCTCTTATGAATAAAACGTAATGTGTTTATTGAGCAATTGAATACTAGCAAACAAACCGAATATATTTTAGTTTAGTTATATGCTATTTTAAAAAGGTATTTCATGATCTTTTGAATTAAAATTTCTCAAATGAAAGTCTTTTAATTGGCGCAACTAATCGTAAATATGCATAGAAAACAGTCGAGGTAGAATCCTGAATGATCATCTCACTTATTAAAATACACCGGAATAGGGAGCAGGTTGAGCATTGAGGACACCTGAAAGGAATACTGATGAATACGACCCTCTCCAAACTGAGTACAGAGACTAAACTCCTTTCAAATAAAGATGCTAAGAATATACTGGAATTACTTTTAGACCTTAAATTCACAAAGTTATTTCCTCATACTTTTGTGATGGTCGAAAAGAAAATGCATGAAAGTTGAAGGTGGTATTATTTTTAGTTAAGCACCACCTCGTGTTTCAGATGACGTTCTCTATTACCACCATACCCTAGGCCTTTGTTTTCAATGGCCATGTTTAATTTAAATAGAAGTATATTGACAAAGAATATTTTATCATGACTTGGGGATTAAACAATAAAATTACTATGTTGAGTTTTGTAAATTACTCTTCCATAACAAAGGCCCCAGTGTTTTTGAACAGTGTTGTTAAATATTGATTTCACCATAGCGTTGAATGCTGGGAAATTGGTATGATTATTTCCATGGGGAATACTATGCCTTTCTATATAAACGTGTTTGGAAACAAATCTGATTAACGTTGTCATAAAATACCAAGAACCAAAGATAAGAAATCCAGACCAGTCACTTGATTCACATTTCCTATCCTAAAGACATTATCCTTTGTGGTCATATTATATTGAAATCATTTTATATTCTTTGTATGAGCGTATGTATCGCATTCATTGCGATACAATTTGTTAAGATAGCTTCAAAATAGATAAATTATACCATAATCGTTGAATATAATTTTTATTGTGGGTCTATGCTCCCTTTGTATCTAATTGGGTTGAACAAAGATCTTGGGTTTTGGATTTTCAAGAGTGAAAGTTATATCAAATTAGGACTACTAATGTTTACAGATAGACAGACGGGTAAAGTTTGGCAAAGATTATTCCTATTGGAGTGTTTTTCCTCGCTACGTTTATCCTATAAATAAGTTAGGTGGTTCAACTTACAATTTAATTACCATTTGGATATTAAGATGATTGTTCGTAATATGAACAATTCATAAGACAAATAGTTACACTTTTTAAAGAAATACACCCAAGTGATTATAACATCCATAGATAGTATCATCAGTTTGAAGATACTGGCTACCTACAAAGGGGAGAGTACGGGACGACCATGGTTAGTGAAGAGAATGTTAAGTGAGTGAGAGAGATTTTCACGCGAACCTCACAAAAACAGTTTGGAAGACTGATCTTAAACTAGCAATTCCAATGGCGACTGGTTGGAAAGTTTTACGGACACGCAGACAACTATGTTATTTCCTTTGCAGTTGTTTGAGGGTCTATATCCTGCAGACTATAGTTTACGTGCTAATTTTGGAAACGAAATGTTGTTGCACAACATTGAAGATTTTCTAGATCATTTTGTTTTTAGTAGTGAATCAATTTCGCCTCAGTGCAAATGTGAAAACTCACAATGTGCGTAGTTGGAGTTCAAAAAACCCTCACGATATGGTACAATTGCATCGAGACTCCCCTAAAGTCAATGTTTTGTGTGCCATATCTAGACGGAAAATTTGTGGGCCTTTCTTTTTTAGAGAAGGAGCTGTAATTGGTACTTCTTACCTTAAAGCTGTATAACTATCTTTATTTTATCTACTGGAAAAAGATGAACCACAAAACTTTTGGCATTGGCGTATCCATTTGCTGCAAGATAGTGCAGTGCAAGATTGCCTCATTGGCATAACTCAGTACGCGATTGGTTAAACGTCCCTGTACCCGATCGCTGGATGAAATTTGTGAAGCTTCGTGATTAATAAGCTTCGCTTATGTTCAACGATAGCCTTTGAAAATATTAAACCAGATACGGTTGAACTTTGCATACAGGGTTTATATTTCAATACAGTGCTCATAGAAATACTCCAGGAGTCCAAAACATTGGCCTCTTAATGTAAATATCCAAATTATTGTAGTATGTCAAAACGAGCCTGATTAAAATTCCTTCAGTATTGCGTTGCTTCAGTGTTTATTGACAAGAAGTTCAGCAGTGCGAGCAATTCTTCCACTGGTAACTTGGAAGCGGATATACAAGTACCATACGAGTATCCAAAGGATATAACGAGCCACAGTGAGTGGAGTTTGTGTTTGGCAAATGAAAGATGGTGGGTTTATGTGAAATGAATGCTTATTGAAATTTGTATCAAGGGGGTAGACCAAGGACCAGTCTTACTACTGGACAAAAAACAGTCTACAGGAAGTTATCTATCGGTAACTGCGGAATAAATTAACTTAATATACCAAAATTCTACGTGAGTATCAACTTTTATTTTAAGTTATGAACCAATAAAATTAGGTACTAGTGATTTAACCTACAATTTGTCTAATTTTCTTAATTCGTTAATTCATAATTAATGAATTAAATTTTTAATGTACTGTAGGAATATGGTAAGTTATTTTTAAGACTTTCCTCGTCTCGTAAAAAGTTTAGTGATGTTCATAGTTACGCTCCAGTAAATGATGTATGCTATTATAGAATAATACTAACAAAAACTGTAATATAAGCATGTCGAATCGTACAGAATATAGTTTGTGAATATTAAGGACGGGCTGTGTTATTCAGTGTGACACAAATTGAATTGCGGGCTTCCTGGATTGATGCAGCATTGCTGGTGAACCACTACCAGAGCGAGTTCCCAGAATAATAAAATTGGCCCACATTAGCGCTTTCTAGGTGTAACAAGATGAACTCACTTCATTGGACAATGGAGATTTGTTCACTCTACATCTAATGGCTTGTCATATGATACTTGTATTATCTATAGTTAGGGCAGCCCTGTGTTTGTTTGTTTAGTGGTTATGTTTTAAAATATGAACTATTGTCTCCCCATTACATATAATGAATGATTATCTCCATACAAATGGAACACGAATTATTAAAGTCTTTAGCTGTATTGGAATGACATTGAGCAGCCTACTTTCACAAAAACTATATTATAAATGTAATAGTCAACATGTAAACTACTTTTAGTATAATGCTAATCAAATACAAAGTTGTTTTATGATTAATTCCTGCAATCTACTTAGTAATAATATACAAATAATTCCATAAAAGTTGTATAAAACAATACTGTGTTACAATTAAAGGTCAATAATGTATGTTACAGAAATAAATTTCACAATTATTTTATACGACTAAATTTGACATATCAATAGTAACAGTTAAGATAAATTAAATGGCTTATTAAAAATATAAGTATCATAGCTTATGTGTAATTTTACACGCATTAATGACAAAAAAACCTATCAAATTTTAGTTAGAACTGGGATGCAAAATACCTTTGTTCATTTACATTTAAAAACAAATGAACAAAACATGAGAACAAACACACAACCACTTAAAGATATACAGCTTAGGCGAAAAAGCAAAGCAACACGCCATAAAGATACTAGCTATTGTAAGTGTAAAATTTTACATTAAATTGTGCTGGCTATTGTGTATGTAATAAGGAAATGATTTTAAAAATATAATGAAAAAAATTTGGTTAGCATGCAGTTTGTATAATGTATGTTTCTTCTTAAAACTGATATTGAATCCACTAAGTGCTCAATACTTTATAAAATTATTTTTTCTTTGCTATTTATATAAAAAATTAAATCGAAACTGTGCCTTTTACGGATGTGTATTTAATCATATTCATAAAAAAAATTAGTACGGTTCGCACATAACAATAATAAAGCAGCGTCTGAACAGAAAGTTCGGGCGAGACGCATTGCTTCGGCGAACTTCATGTATACCAACACGCATGGCCTTTTATGTGACGTGTTCAGAACCATATTTTGAGTTTTTAAACTATAATTTACTTTAATAACGTGTATTAGGGATTTGTACCTGAAGAAGGGAGCGAATATCAGTTCTTGAAACGTTTACATGAATAAAACAAATACAGTGTTGCCAAATGTTTTTAATCCAGACAGTCTTTTGCATGGATATATATATATATATATATATATATATATATATATATATATATATATATATATATATATAATGTTCGTTAAGAATAAAATACATCAAAATAAAATGTTAAATTTGAAAATTATTGCAGCATGGAAAGTAGGACTTGTTTAGAAATGTTTTATGAGATAAATGATGATGTATCCTCCAGGAGTGAGATATTCTAATACATTGTCTAATAAAGCATTATATTATCTATAATTATATACATTCTCAATAAAACTTATAAAGTAACGCCACAGACTAAATAAACGTTACGTGATAGCTAAGGCATAAATATTAAATATTTTTATAATGTATGTTATACAAAGATAAAAAATTGTAGAAGCTACGTTAATCGGGTGTGTATTTACTGATCAAACTTTATTCTGCAGTTGTTAATTAATCAGTTTTCAAAGCAAACACGAAGTTTGGACGTTTTAAATGTTCACTAATCCATAGACTGTGTAAATCGAGTGGATGGTTTTATTCCAGACTAAAATTTAAATTGATATTTATTGCTGAGCTTGTAGATGATTAACAGTTATGTTTATTCTGTAAGCTGAAGATCATTGTAATTTAAATGTTTTCCTTATTGATGTAAAATAACTTATGGTGTTCCTATTACAGTTTATAATTATATCTTATTTTAATTTTGGTGAATAAAAACAGAAGCCGAGAGACAATTTACACTGTTACGCTCAAACTTCTTTCTTAAAAAACTTTAGAGGACCTTAAAATATATGTCGAAAAAGGGTAAAAATTATAAAATTATAATGTTTCTTATATTATATTTTTTTTGCTATATGCACTTAGAAGCAACCGTTACAGGCATAAATAACACAAAGGGACTGAAAGCCGCCACTTTAAGGACGTGATGTGTATGTAGTTAGCTGATGCTAACCTAATATATTCTATACATGTGTGACAACATGTGATAAGATAAAACACATATGATCTAAGGAAAACATTGGATTTTCATATTTTTACCCCTCTTGAACCCTTGAAACCCTTTTTGCTCTGACGAAGCATTTGTTATGACACTTATGTATGTGTATAGTAGACTAAAAAGAACCGTAAAAGTGAGAATCGGTTGGTGGTTATTGAGCTCCACGCTAAAATACGAGTGTCATATGAGTACAGGGCGTATCTAGGTTTCATGGGATGGTAAAATTTGTGAGTTATATAACCTTCAATTTGTTTTTGTACATATTATTACTAGGTAAAGTATTCACTAATAACAAAACTAAAGTATAACAATCTTGTCCTAAATCTATAGACATTTCTAAAGTATTTTACTCAGTTAGTTCGTTATATATCCCCCAAAGTACGCCCTTCCTAACTGCGTTATATGTATAACTTTAACAACCAGACGTAGCTTCTCACTGAAATAGGCTAACTCCTTCCCGTTGCCAGACCTAGGATTACCATTGGTGGGACAGAGCGCATCACTAAGTCTGTTTATTAAACTAAGTGAGACGTATGGGTCTGGATTATGTCCTTAAGGCTTGATTCGTAGCGACCACAGTTTATTGCCTCTATAGAGATGAAAACCATAAGATATATAGCTTAGGCAAAAAGGCAAAGCAACACGCCATAAAGATTGTAAGTGTAAAAGTTGACATTAAGTATTAAGTGTTAAATGCGTTCCGGTAACTGTAGGATATTTCTGAAAATACTGTCGCAGCAAAGGGTTGTGCATTTTCTATTTAATTAGACTAAACATTGTTACAAACTTTGACTTTATAGTAGCTTATTGTATACACATAATATAATTTATGGATGTAACATTAGTAACATCTGCATCTAACTGTTAAGGGATATAACAACATACGTATTCATTTTAAGACCAGCTATTTTAAAAATAAGTATAGGGCCAACAAGAGAAATGGTCACATCACAATGTAACGGAGCTTTTAGTTTGTCAGGAATTGTAGAATTCATAGATTTAAACCAATCGGCAACGCTCATTCATGTCAGGTTTTAACGGTGAGGACCTCGACGTCTTAATCAGATATAGGAAAACTTATAACTTCTATTTTAACGTAACTCACTGAATTGTTATTTAATACAATTAACAGTCAGCTACGTGTTTGCTGATTCCAAAACTTGTATGAACTAAGCACAAAGTGCTGCCTCCATACCGTAGTTGTCTGGCTGTATTGTAAATTATATTTTTAATGAATTATTGCAATTTTAAATCGATTCAGTTGTGTTGATGGATTTGTGTGAATATACTAACACTTCTAAAATCTTAACAAGTCATATAGAGTTTGGAATAATGTTGTAACTAAATCTCGCAGTTATTTTCTAGAAGTTTAAGAACGTTATGATATCACTGTGGAAGCCAATACCTAGAGAAAGTAAAAGTGTGGGTCGGGATTTTAGGGAATTACATTTTAAGACCGTTTTTATTAGTGGAAATCTCAATGAAGAAAAATATTATAAAAAAAATAGATTGGCAATAAAAAGCAATGAAGAGCGAAAATTATGTAGTTCAATTTTTGTAATAACAAGCAGTGTATCGTACATGTTGTTCTTTTAATCATAGTACAATAAGTGGTGCTTACTGTTTAAACAGCTAAATCTGTTACTTGTGTAAATAATATTTTCATTGAGCAAAGTGTACTATGTCCTTTCCCACTATGAATATTCAATTATTTTACTTTTAAGTTGATTATTGACGTCTGCACGGACGTAAAAGTTGCTGGTCCTTCAAGCTTAAAATGAAAATTAATCTTTCTCAAGTAAATTCATTTAACTCATTCAAGCTTTGTTCAAAGAGATCAGATTGCACATTTAGAATCGAAGTGTTACTGAGTTTTGTACCACTGGACAGCGGTAAATAACGGAAAATCCTGTTCCCTTGACATCTTCAATGTGTCTCTCAAGGAGGTTCTCGAGTAACGTTCTCAACGTTTTTTACCAAGACGGCCATCATATTTACTTTAACAAAACGTTATTCGTCTTCAAAGATAGTTGTTCAGCCTAAAAAGCTTCAAATACAATCTCGACAGAAAGAAAGTAAAAAAATCTAAATGTACTCTAATAGAAGCTAAGCATCCAAAGTCGCCTGCAATGTTAGTAGGGCAGACTTGTGTACAAGAAGTTAGCCTTTGTTTTATGTGGGTCATCGTCATAAACCGATGGAAAAAGTCTGACATTACTGGCTCTACGCTGGCTATTAATGTAAATTAGGTATTGCTGATAATTTCATACTTATTCTCTAACTTCTGGGATTGTTTAAATAATCAAAAAGGATTTTACGATTGTTTTTTATGTATTTAAGTAATGTATGGTTTCTTTACAAACACTAACTACTAAAGAGACTTCTACGACGTATTAAAACTAGAGAGAAAGTCATAAAGGTGTTTAATAGTAGTCTTATGGAGCTTATAATTCAAGATGATATCTATTAAGGAAAATCATCATTCGGGATCATTCAGCTCTTAAGGAAAATACGCATACGAAGGGAGGATGTTATATTTTTTGCAAGTTGCGTTACTTCTGGTGGTACAGTTAATCAATTCAGATAATAATTTAACTAAGAATTATATGTTTTTACCAGTACATTTACTTCGCTCTCGATTGATTAAACTCGATTCGAAGACAATATCGGAAACTGACTTTGTAGTAGATTGGTTTGCTAGACACACTCAACATTACCATACAGACAGACTGTGCTATTGTAGTTAGCTGTGACACAAGACAATTTGCAGCACAATACGACAGCAGACAAGCCTCACATAGTGGCAGCACAGGCCGTAATTCATTTCCTGTCAAAACTGCAATATTAAATAGTCTGATTAAGGTTTCGTTGCTGATGCAACTTCATGTTTCATATCTACTATATTAACACCTTTTGTATGTATAACAAAGTAGGATGTTATACATACAGGCACACCATTAAGTAGAGCCGCGTCAAATTCTCGTGCCCCTTTCGGTTTTCCCGACTCTTTTTTGTTATAGTGTTTTATTTTGTTGTTGGTGTTTGCTCTCGTTGACTCTTCGAGGCTTTGGTGTCGTCTCGACTGGATCGAGAGAGTAGCGACTTTCACTTCTGTTCAGACCGTTACTAGTGAAGTTTATTTTGTTTTTACCCTTTTATTTAGTTTTGGGTTTTGTTTTGGGTTTTGTTCTACCCCAAATGTCTGGCTAAACACGGCTGTGTCAACTGACGAGTGAGTAACTGTTCTCTATTTATATTTTACTTATATTTGTTTCGTTTAGCAGGTTAACCTCAATAAGCGTGTGGTTCTGAATTTAAGTTATAGGTTCTGGGGATTCTAGTTTTGTATTTATTAGTTATGTGTTTATTTAGTAACTTCTCTCCTTTTCTCCCAGCCTTAGGAGGCCGCTAAATTGTTTTTTTACTCACCCTTGAAACTGGCAACTTTAACTTTTCCCATTGTTTTTGTTTCTTAGGCTAACTGTTATTTGGGGGAATTTAAATTGGGATTTATGTTTTCCGGATTTAACTTTTATTTTGTCAACTCTAGACAAACTGTTTTCACCCTGTTTCTAAGTTTAAGTTTTTAGCCTAGATAGGCCTAGAGTTTAATATAAGCCTAGATCAAAGGGTTTCTTAGGCTATCTTTTGTTTCCTAAAATTTTCAGGGGGGATTTACCTTATTATAGCTGCAGGGAGCTTTTCCCCTGCTTTTCAGAAAGTTTTCAGCTAATTCGGTTCAGGAATTAACTCTACATAGTGTATTTTATAAGTTTTTCCATAATTGTAGTTTCCTTGGTAGTTGTCTGGTATTATGGTTATTATTTTTTTTATGTACCACCAAATGTTTATATTAAGCTTTCTCTGCTTGACCCAGATGTCCCTGCTACTTTTACTAAAGGTTTCAACTCCTTTTGTGCTTGCTTTTACTTACTGTTAGTCTTTAAAGTTGAAATTCTGACCTTATCTTAATTTTTTTTGTACTTGTTATATAAGTTTCTTTTGTTTTTTTAAACCAAAGGTTTTCTAGACTTACCTTTTGTTTTGTACTGTACTATTACTTATGTCACAGCAGTTAATTATAACTTTAACATGTAATTTCCTGTATATTTATTGATTATAATAGTTTTACCTTCTAAATTTTTTTTCTATTTTCTTTTTTTACTCTTAATTCTTAACTTTTATTCTTTTGAATTGTTTTCATGTACCCAGGGCTTCTGAAACTTGTTTATACACTTTTACTTTGTTGAAATGTTTACCTAGCAAGACAGGCTATAGAAGCACTCTGTGCTTGCAGGGTTCACGAGCTCCAGCTCCAATGTCCGCCTCTCCCATGATTCTTGGGCCGGGTCCTTACACCGGTGCCATGGCGGGCTACTAAGGTTTTCCTACCTGAGGACATTATTTCTCTGTGATACCCTGCTGTGATATTGTCTCAGTGTGCCTGTTATTTAAGTATGGTTATCCAGTTTGTTATCTAGTTTTAAGTAGTTAAGTTTAGGTTAATTCTATCCTTTCAGGAACCCGCCCTGTGCCACAGGACTCCAGGTGATTTTGGTTTTTTCCTGTTTGAAATTTGGCGCTCTAAATTCTATCTAACTTAAATTTATAAAGATTTTTAATTTTATCCATAAGTCTGGGTTGACCACTTATAGTTTTGTTCTCCAGGTGCACCTGAGTAGGTAACCTTTCTGGGTAGTTTTGTCTGCGTTTGTTCCCTTGTTTTTTTTCTTCTCAAATATATATATATTTTCACTATGGCTGGCCATCCACGTTCTTTCTTTGCCTTTCATTGCTCTCTCTCCGTGAGTCGGGCCCCGCTCCGCTCCAATGGGAGCACGTTCTTTGTTAAGCTAGCTTGGTACGGGCGAGCGGAAGCGGGGTGTGGCTCAGATGGTAGCAGAGCGTGGTTATGGCTTGCCAAGCGGTTTCCCGGGCTGGGAGCATGTAATGTTGAGTTTTGTGTGTTAGTTATTCCGTGTTTTATAGTATTGTATTTGTGCGGGGTTTTACTGGGTTTTTTTTTGCCTCAGGGAAGTAGGAGCTGGGTACTCTTATTGAGCCTCGTCAGTTGGTTGCCTTTTGAGTTGAGACTACTTAAGTTTAGTTAGTTAGTTGTTTGTCTTGAAGTTGATATGACCGTCTCTTTGGTGCCTGAGTATCTCCGGAAGCCGGAGCTGGTTTTTGAGGTCGTGTCTAGGGGGCAGCAGGCTCGGGAGGACGTAAAGGGGTTGAGAGCTCAGCTCAGGGCCTGTTTGAACTTAGAGAGGACATGGCAGGAATCATTTTGTTTGGAAGATGAATTAGCTAGCTGCAAGACTAGGATGGAAGAATTAGAGGATGACATTGATAGTGGGTCACTGCCTTTAACTGGGTCGGCCAAGGCTCGTTTGGGCTCCCAGATTATTCACTGGTGCGCCAGGGTGCAACTGCTTAATATGGCTCCTGGACTCACCGCTGATATTGGTGCATGGGCCATTACTACTTCTGAAAAACTACAGTCAGCCCTGGAGAGTCTAGGTGGAGGTTAGGTCCGTCAGAGAGAGAGGGGCCTCCTTTCAGCAGCCTCCTACTCTGTCAATTTCGGATTCTCGTATTGCTGAGCTTGGAGGAGCTGCAGGTCCTCAGGGTGTTGCTCCAGGGTGCCGAGATTCGGAATTGGTATCCTCTGCCATTTCTGCTGCAATTGGAGGTTCAAAGTCTTCGGTACATCCTGTGTTCATGGATCATGTAGGTTGTGGGACGGTTGTTGATGGCCATGATGTCTCAGGTCTATTTAGTTCAGCCTTTGCCAAGTTGTCCCACCCACTCTCACCTATACTTCAGAGCATGCCCAAGGCCGATGGATTGGAGTTAAATCACCTCCTTGCTTTTCTTCAGGAAGCTTTCAAAATTCAGGAGTTTCCTGGAATGACCGATTTGCTACTTATGGAAATTTTTGCCCCCTTTTGCTTGAGACCACTAAGTGACCGCCTACTTGACTGTCTCAAGCGAAGAGCACCTTTTGATGAGTTTCATGCTCAAGTTATTGAATATTTTATACCTGGTCGTGTCATGGAGCGTTTGCGAGTTGAACGTATTTATCGCCCACAGGCACCCGGAGAGACGCTTAGTCAATTTGTCGGCGAGATACGAGGGGTGGCCCAAATACTACGTCTTGACTTAAGCGAAAGGCAACTGGTGGACATTATTCTGGAGGGAATCAACCTGGAGGACCGTTGTCGTTTGGTTTTTCTGCACAAGACCCACGTCCTTGGGCGGATCTAGACCGTCTCTGCATTGCATCCAGAGGAGTCCAGGATGCGGATTTCCTAAGGGAGAGATTGATGGGACATCTGCCCAGTGAACCTCCTGGAAAGGTTCGGGTTTCAGCAGGGTCAGGGCAGGGGGTGCAACTCCCGCGTGGGCAACCCCCAACTTGTTTTGGTTGTAACCAGAGGGGTCACTTGAGGTGGGATTGTCCTCGGGCACGTAGGAGTTTTGGTTCCTTCTGACTAGTTAATCTTCCGGGACCTGGAACTGGACTCCTTGTTAACTCCGTCACTTCGGCAAGAAAACCTAATATTGTTAGTAATAATATAGTTGCCGGACTAAATATGACTGGTAGCGTGATGTCCGCTAGGGTGAAAAACAGGGGTAATAAAGTCAAATCTTGTAAGGTATCCACCAATAAGGAGACCATTGCTTCCTTGGCTGCATTGGGTGTGAGAGCGGGTTGCTCGGTTTGCCCACGTGTAGATGTCCTTGTCGGAGATGTGAACCGGAAGGCCCTTGTGGATTCTGGTTCAGCACGCAGCCTGATATCCTTGCGTTTTTTCCAGGAGTTGTCAGCCTCTGGTCTCATCCGACAGGTTGAACCTAGTTCTTTAATTTGCTGGACGGCGTCGTCTCGCTCTCCTTTGCCCATCACTCATGAAGTCCAGTTTAAAATCAAAATCCACCATTTTTCTTGGGTGTGGCGGTTTTTGGTGGCAGGGGAGTTGTGTTTTCCTTTTATCTTGGGGGCTGATTTTATTGGGAGGACTGGCATGATTTTGGACTTGGGCAATGGCCGGTGTTTCTTTCGCTTTTCTCGGCGGGTGTCAATACCTTTTTCGGGATGAATATTCTCATGGGGCTGCCGCAGTCGAAGCGGAGGGAGATAGGGTTTCCATTCCTGATCCGTTGGGGCATCTGACCGTGGAGCAGGCTGAGGCTATAAGGGGCATTTGTTGCCGCTTCCCAGAAGTACTCACACCAAAACTGGGTGTTACGAAGCTTCTTGAGTACGAGATTCGCCTCACTGATACCCGCCCGGTTCGTTCTCACCCCTACAAAAACTTGCTCCACCTAAAATGGAAACGCTGAGGAGCATCATTAATGAACTTTCTAGAGAATGGAGTTATCGAACCTTCTTGCTCAGGTTATGCCAGTCCCGCTTTCCTGGTCCCTAAGCCAAATGGTAAGTCCAGAATGGTCCTGGACTATAGAAAGCTTAATTCCCAGATTGAGATTGACTCGGTACCTCTCCCCGATCTACATTCGGCATTTGATTGGTTCGGTAAGGCCAAATTTTTCTCCATATTTGACCTTAACCAGGCTTACCACCAGATACATTTGAAGCCTGAATCTCGTCCTCTCACTTCGTTCTGTGTTCCCTGGAATTTATATCAGTTTACCCGTGTTCCAATGGGCTTAGCTGTGGGAGCTCAAACTCTTACCCGACTATTAGACTCTATTTTCCATGACGTCAAGTTTAAATTTGTATTTAACTATTTGGATGATCTTCTTGTATACAGTGAGAGCTTTGAAGAACATTTGACCCATCTGGAGGAAGTTTTATTTAGGTTGCGTGGTGCTGGCCTTACCGTCAACCCGGAAAAGGTGAGTTTCGCCCAAAGTGAGATTTCTTTTCTGGGTCACCTTATTTCCACCCGGGGCGTCTGCATAGATCCAGCTCGGACCCAGGCGATCAGGGATTTTCCTCCTCCCAAAGATGCAAAAGGAGTTGCACGTTTCGTGGGAATGATAAATTTTTACAGGCGTTTTCATACCCAATATTGCAGAGTTGGCCGCTCCTCTTAATCTGCTTGGAAAGAAGGGTGCTAAGTTTGAATGGGGTGAAACACAGCAGACGTCCTTTCAATTGTTGAAAGAAGCTGTTATGCAGCCTCCTGTGTTGGCTATGCCGGATTTTGGTCGAAAATTCGTCTTACAAACTGATGCGTCCTCCTTGGCTATTGCGGCGGTGTTGTCTCAGGAGGTGGATGGCGTCAGGCAGCCAATTGCTTATGCTTCACGCACATTGACACCCTGTGAAAAAAAGAGTTCATCTGTTTATGAGCTGGAGTGTTTGGCTGTTGTGTTCGGGATAAATAAATTTCGAAGGTTTTTAGATCATAAAGAGTTTCTCCTTGAAACCGACAACCAGGCACTATCTTGGCTCCTCGCTCATCCTCGTCAGCTTGGGAAAATTGGTCGTTGGGTCGTTCAAATATCTTCCCTTAAATTTACTGTGCAACATGTGCGTGGCACGCAAAATATCATTGCCGATACGCCTTCTAGGATGTACCATACTCCCGGCGACCAACTTCAGGATTTGGAGCCGGTATGTGGGGCTGTGCTGCTTGACTGTCCTCTGGCCTTTTCGGATATCCTCCCTCATCAACTAAATGATCCCGAGCTGGCCAATATTATCTGTGAGCTTCAAGGGGGAGGTGCCCACCCCCGTACTTTCTGTCCCAAGGTACCCTTTGCTGTCGAGCTAGGCAGCGGGGAAAGCCCAAATTAGTGCTGCCAAGTCTTCTTGTACCGATGGTTTTTCATTATTTCCATACTTCTCCCGTGGGCGGTCATTTAGGTATACATAAAACCATCGCGAAGATTAGGGACCTCTTCATTTGGAAGGGCATGGATCGGGACATTGCGGCTCGAGTACGGTCATGTCAACTGTGCTCGTTAAGCAAGCCCGCCCAGAACGCTAAGCTGGGTCTGTTGTCATCTGAAGTGGCGGAGAGACCTCTGGAGAAGCTTTTCATCGACTACGTTGGGGCTTTCCCTCGTAGCAAGTCAGGTAATAAGTTCCTGCTTGTCTGTGTAGATGCTTTCTCCAAGTTCGTCTGGTTGTTTCCGTTACGAAGCGCCACAGCTCAGCTCACGACTAAGGTGCTCCGTACCAATCTTTTCCAACATTTCGGAATTCCCGCCACTATATTATCCGATAATGGAACTCAGTTTTTGTCCAATGAATTCAAGAGAATGTGCTTTGGGCACGGTATCCGCCATGTGACGACTTCGCCTTACTACCCACAGCCCTCCCACGCAGAGCGTTTTAACCGTAATCTGCGATCAGCCCTCATCGCTTTCCATGCTAAAAATCACGAGACGTGGGACCAAGAACTCCCTTGGATTCAATTTGCTTTTAACACAGCTGTTCATGAAAGTCACAAGGCGGTGCCCTTCGAGTTGTTGTTTGGGTTTCCACCCAACAACCCTTTGGCTAATATTTGGAGGATTGGGGACCTTCTGCCACCGCCTGGTACTCCTGATGTTGCTAGCACTTGGGCAGCTGCCCGGCGAAATCTTTTCAGGGCTAGGGAATTGCTGAGGAGGAAGTATAACAAGGGGCGTGTGGCTAACCCTTTCCGAGAGGGGGAACTTGTATATTGTAGAGCTCATCCGATCGTGGACAAAAGGTCTGCAAAGTTGTCTTATCGGTGGACAGGCCCCCACCGTATCTTTAGGTTTCTGACTCCGGTGACGGCTCTGTTGGGAGATCCCCAAACCGGCAAGGTTTATCGAAAGGCACATATTTCTCATCTAAAGCCTTGCCGGGGAATTCCTTAACTGGGGAGAGCTTCTTGAGTTTTCTTGTAGGAGAGGGGAGTCTCCCTTTTGGGGGGGGGGGTGTCTGAGCCGGGTCAAATTCTCGTGCCCCTTTCGGTTTTCCCGACTCTTTTTTGTTATAGTGTTTTATTTTGTTGTTGGTGTTTGCTCTCGTTGACTCTTCGAGGCTTTGGTGTCGTCTGCGACTGGATCGAGAGAGTAGCGACTTTCACTTCTGTTCAGACCGTTACTAGTGAAGTTTTATTTTGTTTTTACCCTTTTATTTAGTTTTGGGTTTTTGTTTTGGGTTTTGTTCTACCCCAAATGTCTGGCTAAACACGGCTGTGTCAACTGACGAGTGAGTAACTGTTCTCTATTTATATTTTACTTATATTTGTTTTCGTTTAGCAGGTTAACCTCAATAAGCGTGTGGTTCTGAATTTAAGTTATAGGTTCTGGGGATTCTAGTTTTGTATTTATTAGTTATGTGTTATTTAGTAACTTGTCTCCTTTTCTCCCAGCCTTAGGAGGCCGCTAAATTGTTTTTTTTACTCACCCTTTGAAACTGGCAACTTTAACTTTTCCCATTGTTTTTGTTTCTTAGGCTAACTGTTATTTGGGGGAATTTAAATTGGGATTTATGTTTTCCGGATTTAACTTTTATTCTGTCAACTCTAGACAAACTGTTTTCACCCTGTTTCTAAGTTTTAAGTTTTTAGCCTAGATAGGCCTAGAGTTTAATATAAGCCTAGATCAAAGGGTTTCTTAGGCTATCTTTTGTTTCCCTAAATTTTCAGGGGGGATTTACCTTATTATAGCTGCAGGGAGCTTTTCCCCTGCTTTTCAGAAAGTTTTCAGCTAATTCGGTTCAGGAATTAACTCTACATAGTGTATTTTATAAGTTTTTCCATAATTTTAGTTTCCTTGGTAGTTGTCTTGTATTATGGTTATTATTTTTTTTTATGTACCACCAAATGTTTATATTAAGCTTTCTCTGCTTGACCCAGATGTCCCTGCTACTTTTACTAAAGGTTTCAACTACTTTTGTGCTTGCTTTTACTTACTGTTAGTCTTTAAAGGTGAAATTCTGACCTTATCTTAATTTTCTTTGTACTTGGTTATATGAGTTTCTTTTGTTTTTTTAAACCAAAGGTTTTCTAGACTTACATTTTGTTTTGTACTGTACTATTACTTATGTCACAGCAGTTAATTATAACTTTAACATGTAATTTCCTGTATATTTATTGATTATAATAGTTTTACCTTCTAAATTTTTTTTTCTATTTTCTTTTTTTTACTCTTAATTCTTAACTTTTATTCTTTTGAATTGTTTTCATGTACCCAGGGCTTCTGAAACTTGTTTATACACTTTTACTTTGTTGAAATGTTTACCTAGCAAGACAGGCTATAGAAGCACTCTGTGCTTGCAGGGTTCACGAGCTCCAGCTCCAATGTCCGCCTCTCCCATGATTCTTGGGCCGGGTCCTTACACCGGTGCCATGGCGGGCTACTAAGGTTTTCCTACCTGAGGACATTATTTCTCTGTGATACCCTGCTGTGATATTGTCTCAGTGTGCCTGTTATTTAAGTATTGTTATCCAGTTTGTTATCTAGTTTTAAGTAGTTAAGTTTAGGTTAATTCTATCCTTTCAGGAACCCGCCCTGTGCCACAGGACTCCGGGTGATTTTGGTTTTTCCTGTTTGAAATTTGGCGCTCTAAATTCTATCTAACTTAAATTTATAAAGATTTTTAATTTTATCCATAAGTCTGGGTTGACCACTTATAGTTTTGTTCTCCAGGTGCACCTGAGTAGGCAACCTTTCTGGGTAGTTTTGTCTGCGTTTTGTTCCCTTGTTTTTTTTTCTTCTCAAATATATATATGTATTTTCACTATGGCTGGCCATCCACGTTCTTTCTTTGCCTTTCATTGCTCTCTCTCCGTGAGTCGGGCCCCGCTCCGCTCCAATGGGAGCACGTTCTTTGTTAAGCTAGCTTGGTACGGGCGAGCGGAAGCGGGGTGTGGCTCAAAGTTACCATGTTATATACGGCACTACACGTATCGCTTAATAAGCTTCCGCTCCGGTGGCTTGCAAAATTTTCAAATACAGCACTTGATTTATTTCATGGTTGAGATTTCTTGTGGAAATATAGACAGCAATTCGGATAACTATACAGAGTAGAAATGTTTACATCCTCCGGCAGACAAAAAGACAAATGGAGTTAGCTTCCTGAGTCTTTAATATCGCTCAGTTATATTCCATGCATAACGTAGAAGGGTTGATTCAATTTGAATGTCGAGTTTCAAACTTGCTGTTTCAATTTGTCTTTTGATGAGTTTCAATTTGAGTGTTAAGTTGGGATACCAGACCAGTAAAAGGAAGGTGAACTGGAGCTAGACTCAACAGCAAATAAATTCCATGGTCAGACATATATAATAGTAGATTACCTTATTGGAAATATAGAAATAAAGTTTCTAAAAAATAAAAATTATGGATAAAACTCTCTCACAAGAGTTAATGCCACATAATACATTCCCGTTTTTCATGCAACTTAATTTTTATAGAAGCAACATCGTGTTCGATTATGGCAAATGTTACAACATGGGATGTACCTGGACGTTAGCAAACAGTAGATCATGACGGCAATGAGAATATCACTGAATAAAGAATTTTATAAACAAAATGAACACAATCATATGACATTTTCACACGTGGCATAATACAAAATGCTTAGCTAGTATCTTGTTCTTGAATATAATTTATATAAAAACCGTGAAGTGCAATGTGTAGAAACTATTTCAAAGTCAAAGGTTAAATTAATTAGTATAGCAATGGTTTACTTGCAATATTTAGAACATTTGTTTTGAACAATGGGAGAGAGAAGGAGAGCCTTACACATGGGGGTTGGCATGTGTGTGTAACGAAGCACTCAACTGTATAATTGAACAGGGGTCAGTGTAAAGGCAAGGGTCTTCAAGCGTGAACATCTGAAAGCTTTCTCTACAGTAATGAGGGGCATTACTAGAACTCATTTTAAAATTGTACTTTTAAATTATAAATGAAACACGTGACACCTCGATCGAATCACAATATTCCTATACTAATATTTACTTAAACCGTGATTAACTACACAATACAAATATAACCATTGTTGGCTTGGAAAATAAATTGTTGATATTAACATCTCAATTCAAACTTAAAGTTATTTCACTTTTGCTTTTCAAATGTTGTACCATATTATTATATAACAGAAAATAATTCTATTTTGTTTTTAATATATTGACATTGATATTTTTTTGGTTTTGTGGGACAACTATATCAGTGTTTGAGTTAATAAGTGCTGTGTTATTAGCGTGCAATACGAGTTATATATTATCATACAATCAGAATCAGTTGTAACACTTATGTTTTAGTGCTGACCCCTGTGAAAAACATAGTTTTTAGTGTTATCCATGAACTCGAATTATATTTGAACAAGAAATTAAAATGCATGACTTAAAACATTTGTAAGTTATTTATTATCTTGGAATTACAGCAAATAAACTATAGTAAGAACCATTAATTGAAATTAGCTATAAATGAATGTTGTCCTCTATACCTAAAATAATATTTCCTACCGAATTTTCAACACCTGAGGTTTTGTGTTGGATCAATATAATTATTAATATATTTTTTGTAGGGTGCCCAAATACTTAAAACCTACTTTGTTAAATGTTTTGGAATTTTACTATTTACCTAATTCTTAAGCACTCACTAAGAAACAATTTCTTTTTCCGATTCTTGGCATTGACATTGGTCATTAAAAATAAAGTTTTACGATTGGTATGTACTTCCGAAGATAGAGATATCTTTCAAGGACTCTGGGTTGCATCAGTTAAATTTTAAATATATAAAATATTAGGGCATTTGACAACCTTGCTATATATTGGCAAAATGAGTAAAAACTCGTAAATATAGAAAGATTTTCTGTGGAATTAGAGATACTGACTCTAGTCATGTCAGTGTAAATGAAGCTTGACACAGACTATTTACAGTTTAATCTAATATAAATTACAAACAATGTTCCAATTCTATCGCGTAATCAGTGTAATTTATTCAGAGGGACTGTCCCACCCATTTTAAAATGGTTTTTTCCTACTTAATTGGGGCAGCAATGTTTATTGGCATTCTATTATATACTTAAATCACTTAAGATTTCATCCATTCTTCTTTATGGAAAAAAACTAAATCATTCCAGGTTCATTAACCACTTGGCAATGACTTGCTGTGGGATGTTTGGAAAATAAATTTAGGAACTCAATTTCCCGCCATATTTCCTGAAATTTACTTCTTAATAATTTTTGTTTTGTCTTTCGTAGTTAAGTAAGTTTGTATTAAAATACAATGGCCTCACAATTGTGACGAATATACACGGAAAGAGAATTGAGAGGACTTTTGAATCGTTGTGTTTACATGTTCGAATTTTGTGGCTAGTTACAAAAAGTGTATTGTGCAGTATAAGGAAGAGTATTATTATAATATGCTATCTTTCACCAGATGCATTCAGCTGCATTCACGGATTCCTGTAAGTTCATTCCATTTCCTTATATTACCAGTCGATTTATTATACGTTTAACTTCAACTGAATCATTCCAGGTTCATTAACGACATGCCAATGACTTGTTGTGGGATTTTTTGAAAGCAAATTTAAATTCTCAATTTCATTCATTACCGTGAGAGACATTCAGATGCATTCACGGATTCTTGTAAGTTCATTCCATTTCCTTATATTACCGTCGATTTATTATACGTTTAACTTCAACTGAATCATTCCAGGTTCATTAACGACATGCCAATGACTTGTTGTGGGATTTTCGGAAAGCAAATTTAAATTCTCAATTTCATTCATTACCGTGAGAGACATTCAGATGCATTCACGGATTCTTGTAAGTTCATTCCATTTCCTTATATTACCGTCGATTTATTATACGTTTAACTTCAACTGAATCATTCCAGGTTCATTAACGACATGCCAATGACTTGTTGTGGGATTTTCGGAAAGCAAATTTAAATTCTCAATTTCATTCATTACCGTGAGAGACATTCAGATGCATTCACGGATTCCTGTAAGTTCATTCCATTTCCTTATATTATCGTCGGTCTATTATACGTTTAACTTAAATTATTTATTGTATTGGTCATCTCTATTATGTGGAAATACATTTTTTCAGAAAACCGCGTTTGGTTAGCAAGATTCGATGTACATATGTAGAAATAGATTGAAATTAATGCAGCGCCACGGACGGTCGTGATGTTATAAAACAGTCTGGGATGTAAGTGTATTATCCGGAAAACTCCTTATTTTGCATGCTGAGAATTTATATAAACCCCGCTGATGTCAACATTTATTATATAGTAATTAAGTGGTCTATTTAAATAAATAGATCAATAAATAGGTGCTATTATATTCAACACTTTTACCGCAATTAAATTAAAAGTAGAGATAAAACAAAAATAAACACACATAGCATAATTACTTTCACTATTAGATAAACTGTTCTGTGGTGTCCTGGCAACTTAACCTACACAAATAATTAGATTTTTCCAATTTATTTAAGACTTGTCCATGATAAAAAATCTTGGATGACAGAAATTTTAATTTTAAGATAATAATAAAGTACGAGATACATATAGTTATAGGCGATGCTATTCATATTGGTAATATCACAATTCAAACCTCAATATTGTAAACAGTTTGACACAATACAAGAGCACTGCGACGTAAAATATATTATTATAAGGTACATGACATAAGATCTAAAAAAGTGGACGATTCGTAAGTAAAATATTACAAGTATTTTTATTATTGTTCGTTAACGAATTCCCACGATAGTTTAAAAAAATATTAAAATGTAAGCAAACAAGTACAAAAAAGTTTTATCTTAAACTCTTACATTTGCAGCACACCGTACTACCGGATGTCTGTTAACCCGGTTAACATGCCTAAAATAATAAAATTCATTATTTATATGGATAATTTACGAAATATGGATAGATGAACGATTTATTTTTGAATTAAGATGGGAAAGTTTCCTGCGCCACCATAATGCACTAGCGAAATTCAGAGAAAATTTGGTTAGTTTTCGTTGCCTGCATTGAAAACCTAAATATTTTTTTGGGAATGAAAGTCTGAAACTTATGATGGATGTGTTTATTATTCATGATGAAACCCTATCAGTTTTGTGTTATATATTTATTTATTTATTTCAACGGCAATCGCCAATTTTATACAAAAGTAAAAAAAAAATATTATGGACATGATGTACTAAAGTTTTCTTAGGAGCTAATAAGACAGAGAGTAAATAGTAACATACAACAAGGAGGCATGACCAGCAAACAACACAGGTAACAACTGTTCAAGACTGGAAATTGTAAGGCTAGAAAACACTGTATAGCAATAGGACATAGAACATAGAGCCTAATGAGAGCTATTTAAATAAGAAATATTAACAAGTGTTATTCGTATTATCTTGAGGTATATTTTTTGTTCCTCGCCGTTGATTCTGTCACATATAGATGACCGAAAGTAATATTATCAGTCGCATGCGAACCGTTAAGATTTGTTAAAAACCGTACACATTATGTTAAGTAAACACCATTACGTCTCTAAGGTAACTTAGCTCCTTCCGTAACGTGTGTTGGTAGTATTGCTGTAGTTGAAACAGGAACATTGCCAGGAGCGGTACAATGCTGTGCTCATTACAGGATACACCTCATTACAGTTAGTACCGACTTGAAGAACTTCCTCGTGGGTCGTTTCCCTCTCACATGATACATTCTTTTTTCATGTTTAAATTGCATATTGCTGAACATTATATTTTCAGAGAGAGTATATTTAAAAACATTTATTTCTGCACTAGAAATAAACATAATTTATGATATTAAGTAGTATGTAAAGTAAACTTTGGGTGTTGCTGAATATCAATATTTTAATAAATATAATTAGTATTTGAAGAAGCAGTTCTTGAAATAAAAAAAAAACATTATACATTTATTTATATTTAAACCATTTTTGAACTTTTAAGCATGCAAATCGTGTTTTTAATCAATAGAGGAATTTTCCTAAGAAAAAATAGTTTGTCAGCTAGTTTAAGTCAGTTTTGGCAAAGGTTAAAATGGTTCGGTATCGAAAGGGTTAAAAATATGATTATGATAAAGTATAATTTATTTCTCAGATTTTACATTTTATTGTTTGAGACAGTTAGACCCAACTACCAGGCACATAAATAATAATTATATCACCGTCAGATAAGTTAGCAATAAGCAATGAATACAGAAACTATGATGTAACTGTCGTTTGTAATAAATTATATCGAATTATAATACACATTATCAGATAAGAACACACATAGGAACAAAATACTTCTTAACGCTAATAAGAGGTAATACAAATTTCCTCTTCAACTAATTAAACGACTTCGCACTAAAACTTAAATTTATATTAGAATCAGATGGGCCAAAGAGAATAACCTTCCTTGTTTTAACCGAAAAGAAAGTGAGCAATAATCATGAATTTATCAATCATATATTTAGAAAGCCTTCACCTACTGCCATACCATTCACGCTACATCGTATTATCCGTATATCCAGAAGGTCATTGCTTATACTATTATTGTTAACAGTCCTATTAAATGAAGAAGATTACCAAGAAGAGTTAGACATAATAAAACATATATACATTTCAAATGTTTATCCTAAAAATATGGTAGAGAAACTCGTTTAAAACACAAAAATGAAGTAAAAGAAAATGTCAGAATAACGACAGTAAAAATACATTGGCGTTGAATACAGTTACACAATATAATATGGCATTAAAAAAGAACTAAAGATGTATGGGCTTGAATTAAAATTTAAAACCTCCAGTAGAAATACTGAAAAAAGGAGAGTATATGATTAAATATTCCGATCGACGTAACGCTTAAGTAGGTCAAACTGGCCGTAGTTTCAAAACACGCAACTGCGTGATCACTCAATGGAATATATTAATGACGGACTTGAAGTACATGTATATTTTAAAAGGTTGAAAATTAGATACGTTGCGAGAATTTGAGATATACCGGCCCTTCTAAAAAGGGTGAAACAAAACATTACGTGCTGAATGAGACATTAAGGCTACGGCCACACTCACCGTTTTTGTCGCTGCGTCAGAATCGCATGCGACGATGACGTTGCGTCAGAATCGCAGACATGGGCCACACTCGCCGTCAAAAACGCAGATCTCAGTGGCAAAGATGTCTTCTCTAAGTGAAAGCAGACTTATTACTAGTGTTAGCTGTTAGATATTATTTGAAAAAGAAAAGAAAGAGAAGATTTGGTATTCATCCAATAAACACAGTGCGTTTGAGCCAAGGCCAGTTTTATACATTAATGAGTTTTTGCGTAATGATAATGAAAAGTTCTTCTCTTATTTTCGAATGAGTGCCACATCGTTTGATGAACTATTAGCTCTAGTGAGAGATGATCTGTCAAAACAAGACACCAGACTACGTCTGAGTATACCAGCAGAGGAACGCTTAGCTGTAACTTTGAGGTACGTAACAAAATGTGACAATTACTCTGATATTATAATAACATTTGACAAAATATATTAAATGCTTTCAACGTTATCAATTATTCCACGTTCCTACTTTATATTGAAATGGAAAAGGAAAATTTAAGGAGGCGAAGTTCAGTCGTCTCTTACCACTTAACCTCAGAACAAAATTTCATGTTATTTATAATTTTAAATCCATTACTTTAATAGTTATTTGTAATAGATTATAATTGTATTTGTTGTTGTAGGTAAATGAGATAGCAAAATATCAAATCAAACAAGTAATATTTGTAATGCAAGAGGGTTATGTAATCTTACATTTAAATAATGCAGTAAAAATAATTAACACTTTTGCAATGAAGGTGTCCAGTCCAATTACAATTCTTCAAAAACACTAAACACATCCGAATTATTGTTACTAAGCGATTCAGAGGGTGTAGGGGACTGAATGTTAGCCTGGCGCTCTCTTGGAGAAGCATCCGTCCAATTAGGGTAGTTATATTGGGGATGATTAGGGACGTTTTGGTAGCTGCTGCCACTGGTGACTTGAGTGGGCAAAAAAAAATGCAGGGGGAGGGTTATAGCGTTCTACTGCCAAGGCTTGCTGCATAACTTCCGTAAATTTCATCCGAACCCACAATTTTTTGTCAACAGGAAGGTTTTTTAACATAGGCAAAAAGGATAGTAGAAAGTGCTTATCAGCTTCTTCTTCTTCATCCGTTGGCTTGCTTGCATTTGTCAAAATGTTTAAGTACGGCCATTTCAAAGGGAGTCTGTCGATATTTTTTGTTGATACGGTTAGGCGCTACTTGGTTAGGTGTTGCTGGTTCTGAAGCAACTACCTCAGTCAAATCTTCGTTGTTTTCTTCAGTAGCCGCATTTTCGTTTTCCAATGTCGGGTTGCTCATCAGGAACATTGGTTGGTTGTCCTGCAAGAAAATAGCTCTTCACCATTGAGTTCAGGATAAAAGTTAAACTCTCAAATTTTTTACCTACAACAAGTTAAACCTGTTAAAAAAAACAAGTTGAAAAAGGTTAGGTTAGGTTAGGTTAGGTTAGGTTAACAGATTTGCTAATATTTTCTTATTAATTCTTACCTCCTGTCAGTGTTGTTCGCAGTGAGGAACAGCAGTTGATCGAAGTACACATACTTTTTCTTCTTCTTTTGGCTACTGCCACTAGGTTAATTTCAAGTTTTTTCATCTCCCTCGCAAAACAATCTCGTAGTGATCTCCATTTTTTTTGCAATTCCTTTACTGTAATAAAGACAGTTTATGCAATTATATACTTTATCAAGGATACATGTTAGTAATGTAAATTACATTAACCAACCAGAAAAGTCCAAAAAGTTAGATTTGTTTCGTTTCAGGTGGGGGGGGGTTGGGTTTTATGTTCAAGTCCCCAATAATAAACTTGAACAACTAACACAGTGTCTTATTACTGTGAGATAAAATATATATCTACAGATTTTGTTATTTGTTTCAGGTTTATTGCTACAGGAAACACGTTCAGATCTCTCGCGTTTGAATACCGAATTGGTAGATCGACTATAAGTAAACTCATCAGAGAAACTTGCACGGTTTTTATGGGCTACTATGAAAGAAAAGTTTATGAAAACTGCCAAAATACCGAAGAATGGGAAGAAATTGCCAATGGCTTCAATACTCGTGCAAATTTTCCAAACTGCATAGGAGCCTTGGACGGAAAACATATCCGAATAGTGAATCCTCAAGGAAGTGGCTCGGAGTATTTCAAACTACAAACAATTTTTTTTTTCTGTTGTGTTGCTTGCTTTGGTTGATTCAAAACTATTGTTTTACTGCAATTGATATTGGTAGTTACGGAAAAAATAGTGATTCTAATATTTTTAGACAGTCTGCCTTGCACAATCTGCTAGTTAAGGGGAAAACTTAGTATACCAAATGATCAAAGATTGCCTGATTCTGAAGATGACACCCCAATGCCTTTCGTCATTGTAGCAGATGAAGCTTTCTCAATGACTCAACATGTTCTTAGGCCATATGCTTAAAAGAAATTTAACCACACAAAAAAATATTGTTTAACTATCGGCTTTCACGAGCTCGTCGATTTGTTGAATGCACTTTCGGTTTACTTGCTAACAAATGGCGAGTTTTTCATGGTGCTATTTGTTTGGACTCAGAATTTGTTGTAGAGGTTGTTCAAGCCGCATGTGTTTTACACAACTTTGTACGTGTAAGAGACGGTTTTCAGTTTGAAGACACCCTGTCTTGTTCCTTTAGAAGACATACCCGTGTTGGGCACTTGGCGGCGCCCCTTTGACTGCAAAAGCAATCCGCGATAGATTCGCCAATTATTTCACATCCCCCGCTGGAAGCGTTCCTTGGCAATTTGACATGATTTAAATTAACTTACTCTTAAGTATGCCATTAATAATATAGGAAAGTTTTGTAAATGAGCTTGATAAAAGTGTACATTACTGCTTTATAAACTGAAAACTCCCTTAGATATGAACACATCATATTTATATTATTTTTTATTTATAATATTCAATGCTGTTCAGTTTCATGTAATGTGTGCATAACATTGATAGTTTTAGTAATTGTTGTGCTAAAATTATAGTAATTTCTGTAAAACCTTACAGTCCTACATTTTATTTTGTACGCTACAGGGAGCGATTACGATTTTTCACGGAAGACTGGAGTAAATTTTTTTAAGCAGTTAAATATTCTCTCTACTTGCACAATTACTGGAAAATGTGGTTAGGTTAGTTTTTCAGTCATTGCTTATTTTTTGTAAAATGGTCTTGTTTTTATGAAAATAAATTCATTATTATTTCAAGTACTAAAATTTTACTCACCTTCTTTATTTTTTTCCTCATTAGTCATCTGCTCCCAGTTCGAAAGCACTATCCTGGCCACCTCAATCCATAGCTTAGATTTTAAATCACGGTTACTGTAGTCCTTTAATTTAAGATCCCAAAGTGGAGGACGGATGCTCACCTCGTTAATAAATAGTTCGGTGTCAAACATTTTTAACTAATAGAATTATTACAACAAAGAAGACAACTTGTCAAAGAGGTCACAAATAGGAGTGAGGTGACTGAAAATGGTATAGGAAGTAAGAAGAGTGGGGAGGGACAAGTTGCGACAGGAACGGCGAGTGTGGCCACCTTCATTTGATAACATAAGCTGCGTTTTCGTCGCAGCGACCGAAAAACGCTACATGTTGCGTTCGAATCGCTTGCCGTCGTCGCAGGACGGCCAGTGTGGCCGGCTCCCATTTAGCTCCATTCTAAACAGAGATTCTCCTATCGTTGCGATTCTGACGCAGCGACAAAAACGGTGAGTGTGGCCGTAGCCTTAATGTCTCATTCAGCACGTAATGTTTTGTTTCACCCTTTTTAGTAAGGGCCGGTATATCTCAAAATTCCTCGCAACGTATCTAATTTTCAACCTTTTAAAATATTACATGTACTTCAAGTCCGTCATTAATATTTTCCATTGAGTGATCACGCAAGTTGCGTGTTTTGAAACTACGGCCAGTTTGACCTACTTAAGCGTTACGGTCGATCGGAATATTTAATCATATACTCTCCTTTTTCAGTATTTCTACTGGAGGTTTTAAATTTTAATTCAAGCCCATACATCTTTAGTTCTTTTTTAATGCCATATTATATTGTGTAACTGTATTCAACGCCAATGTATTTTTACTGTCGTTATTCTGACATTTTCTTTTACTTCATTTTTGTGTTTTAACGAGTTTCTCTACCATATTTTTAGGATAAACATTTGAAATGTATATATGTTTTATTATGTCTAACTCTTCTTGGTAATCTTCTTCATTTAATAGGACAGTTAACAATAATAGTATAAGCAATGACCTTCTGGATATACGGATAATACGATGTAGCGTGAATGGTATGGCAGTAGGTGAAGGCTTTCTAAATATATGATTGATAAATTCATGATTATTGCTCACTTTCTTTTCGGTTTAAAACAAGGAAGGTTATTCTCTTTGGCCCATCTGATTCTAATATAAATTTAAGTTTTAGTGCGAAGTCGTTTAATTAGTTGAAGAGGAAATTTGTATTACCTCTTATTAGCGTTAAGAAGTATTTTGTTCCTATGTGTGTTCTTATCTGATAATGTGTATTATAATTCGATATAATTTATTACAACGACAGTTACATCATAGTTTCTGTATTCATTGCTTATTGCTAACTTATCTGACGGTGATATAATTATTATTTATGTGCCTGGTAGTTGGGTCTAACTGTCTCAAACCTTAGGCCTAAGGCTACGGCCACACTCACCGTTTTTGTCGCTGCGTCAGAATCGCAACGATAGGAGAATCTCTGTTTAGAATGGAGTTAAATGGGAGCCGGCCACACTGGCCGTCCTGCGACGACGGCAGCGATTCGAACGCAACATGTAGCGTTTTTCGGTCGCTGCGACGAAAACGCAGCTTATGTTATCAAAATGAAGGTGGCCACACTCGCCGTTCCTGTCGCAACTTGTCCCTCCCCACTCTTCTTACTTCCTATACCATTTCAGTCACCCTCACTCTATTTGTGACCTCTTTGACAAGTGTCTTCTTTGTTGTAATAATTCTATTAGTTAAAATGTTTGACACCGAACTATTTATTAACGAGGTGAGCATCCGTCCTCCACTTTGGGATCTTTAAATTAAAGGACTACAGTAACCGTGATTTAAAATCTAAGCTATGGATTGAGGTGGCCAGGATAGTGCTTTCGAACTGGGAGCAGATGACTAATGAGGAAAAAAATAAAGAAGGTGAGTAAAATTTTAGTACTTGAAATAAATAATGAATTTATTTTCATAAAAACAAGACCATTTACAAAAAATAAGCAATGACTGAAAAAACTAACCTAACCACATTTTCCAGTAATTGTGCAAGTAGAGAGAATATTT